>NC_059292.1:36864042-36871542 GCF_017591435.1 Portunus trituberculatus
AAGGAAGAAGATTAGGATGAGAAAGACAGTGAAGAAGTTTGGATGTAAGGAAGAAAGGGAATGTAAGGAAGGAGGTTAGGATTAGAGAACGCTGAAGGAAGACTGTGTGTGGGTATGAAGAAGGGAAGGATACAAGAAAAGATAGGGAAGAGATGAAAGGAAGCAGGTTATGGTGAGGAAGGCAATGAAAGAAGACATTTGTACTGTTTTAAGGAAGTGATGACAGGATGTATCTAGAGTTTGGTAGGATATGGTTTTGAAAGGAAATGGAATTGAGTATGGATTAATGGTATAATGAAAGGCAGGTTTAGACACAAAAATATATGACGTAAGTTTTGTGTTTTTACAATATGAATAGGAGAGACTAGTATTGCAGAAGAGAGAGAGAGAGAGAGAGAGAGAGAGAGAGAGAGAGAGAGAGAGAGAGAGAGAGAGAGAGAGAGAGAGAGAGAAAGAGAGAGAGAGAGAGAACCAGTGCTATACACCCACCTATTCACACACACACACACACACACACACACAAATACACCACAAACGCTCCTCTAACACGCATAGCTTAACTGGAACACACGATTTTATTATTCATTACCCTACACAACACCCACATTCTGTCTACTATCCCCATCACCCACAGCCACACACTCACACACTTCCCACACACTCGCCTCGCTCACGCAAGCCACAATGGAGGCCAGATTTTGTATCTATACTCCTCACGGGTACAGTTTTGCATGTAAATGATAGCAAACACTTTGGGAGAATGAGTGCGTTTGTTTGGCAATTAGTGTTGAGCTCCGCAGTGTTGCATGCAAATATATCCAAGAGCATCGATACATATTAATGAACGTGCTCGATGGATTAACACTTAGTCAACTGCTGTGTCTGATCAATCTTTCCAGTGCTAGACAGTTTTATTCATGAGTGCCTCCATTTATGTTTTTTTTATTTTTTATTTTGGCAGTAATTTTTCATGGTTTCTCAGTTGTTTGTTTTTCTTTTTCCATTGTTAGAAATTTTTAATCATTATCATTTTTTTTCTCTGCATTGGTGTATTTTGCGGCAATTATTTTTCTAATTTCTTTTTTTATATTAATTTTTGTTTTCTTTCGTAAATTTCTTCAGCACCATGACGCGTTTTCATATTCACTCTGATGATTTTATACAGATTTAGAAACATATATTGGGATTAGAATAGTAAAGACTGGCCATTCATCTTTTCATCACTCTAGACCCTTCCTAATGTAAATAAAATCGTCTAATCTTACCCAAAAATGAGAGAGAGAGAGAGAGAGAGAGAGAGAGAGAGAGAGAGAGAGAGAGAGAGAGAGAGAGAGAGCAAAGATGAATGTAAGGAAGGAGAGAAGGAGACACAGGGGGAGGGAAGGAGATTCAAGGGGCTTAAGGGAGCCGAGGCACACATTTCCGGGACGCGTGAAGGACATGGGGACGAGGAGTAACAATAAGGGAACGGAGGGAAAGGGTACATTGTTGAGATGGATGAGAGAGAGAGAGAGAGAGAGAGAGAGAGAGAGAGAGAGAGAGAGAGAGAGAGAGAGAGAGAGAGAGAGAGAGAGAGAGAGAGAGAGAGAGACTGAAAACAATAAAAAAGTAGTGGAATCAAGCAAAAACTAAAAAACTTGGTTAATAAAAGTACATCAAAACATCAGTGAGGAAAATTACAGAAGAAAAAGCGAATAAGAATAGAATCTAGCGCAAAATTTTGACATTTAATGAATTTTGAGAAGAAAAATAGAAAAAAAAATTGTCCCGTACTAATGAAAAGAACAAGAGCAAATTTGAAGCAATAGAAAAATCTAAACCACATAATAAGAAAATTAACTTTATACAAAGAAAATAAAGAAAATGAAAACACGATCAATCTTATGAGAGAGAGAGAGAGAGAGAGAGAGAGAGAGAGAGAGAGAGAGAGAGAGAGAGAGGACAAAACTGGCGTGAGGGATGGATCAAAGGGACACGGAAGACGGAAGGAAAGTAAACAAAACCAAAGAGGTAATCGATGCGTCTTTCCTTCGGCTTAAGAAACTTGGTGTGAGGAGCGCTCCGGGTCTTGCTTCCCCTTTATCTCCAGCCTTCCCAAACCTTCCTCCAGCCTGAACGGGACCGCTGGGAGGACCTGGGTGCTGGGGAAGGACACACGAAAATGGGGAAAGGGAGGAAAAAAGAAGGAAGAAGAATCAGACAGAAGGAGGAAGGAAAAAAAGGGAAAAAAGGAGGAAGAAGAAATAGAGAGGAGGAGAAAGAAAATAAGGAGAAAAAAATGTACTGGGAAGATTGAATGCTGGGTAAGGACACACGAAGATGGGGAAGGGGAGGAAAAAAAGAAGAAAGAAGAAATAGAGAGAAGGAAGGAAAAAAAGGAAAAAAGAAGGATGAAGAAATAGAAAGGAGAAAAAAAAAAGGGGAAAAAGCATGTACTTGGAAGATTGGGTGCTGAGGAAGGACACACGAAGATGGGGAAGTGGAGGAAAAGAAAGAAGGAAGAAGAAATAGAGAGAAGGAGGAAGAAAAAAAGGGGAAAAGTATGTGCTGGGAAGATTGGGTGCTGGTAAAAGACTATAAAAGAAAAAAAAGGAAAAATAAGAAAGAATTATAGTAAGAGGGAAAGAAATGCAAAAAATATATTCTAGTTACTATATTTGTCCAGAGAAGTAAAGTAAAAAAAGAGAGATAGAAAAAATCATTGGGAAATTTCTCCGGCTTGTAAGGAAAGAATCCATTTATAATTTTCCCTTTCCTTCTTTTCTTTATTTTATCTCATCGTGACCTCCACCTGACTTTCCTCCTCCTTCGTTTCCTTTACCTCCTTTACCTCCTTCCTTTCCCCTGCAGCTACGGCGTCTCTCTGTCCCTCTCCCTCTTTCCATTCCAGTAACCTAATTCCATCCATCCTCCATCCTTACCCTTCCATCCTTCCTTTCGTCTTCCCCCTCCCCTACCCCTCGCCTCCTCACAATACCCTCATCCCTTGTATCTTTAAATATCAAAACTTCAATCCCTCGTTTCCCGGACTTTACAAACTGTATCCTCCACGGACTATCCTCCCCACTCCCTCTACTCCCCCAGCCTCCCCTAGCACTGTGCCCCCCGAAGCACTCTTCATCTCTTACAATCTGGAGCTCTTTACACCGCTAGTATAAAGGGGGTCAGAGGAGTTCAAATAGAGAGAGAGAGAGAGAGAGAGAGAGAGAGAGAGAGAGAGAGAGAGAGAGAGAGAGAGAGAGAGAGAGAGAGGGAGTAATTATTAATGATGCCTATGAAATACCATTTTTACATTCAGTGTCGCAACGCCAGTATGTTGAAATAAAATTCTGTAATATACATTCACTCGGACAGTTAAGTGAAATTTTCTTACATGAACACGTAAAATTTAACTAGCACGTATTAGCTCATTATAATTTCTATTTTGATTCGTTGACGAAGCATTTTTTTTTTTACGAGAATAATGATGCCGCCACCATCACCACCACCACCACCACTACCATCACCACCAACACCACTTGAAGCCATTACACGCTTGTCTGTCATGTAAGTTAAAAATATTTCCGTTGATGAAGCTGTCCTTTTTATTTTACCAGTTACACAATTCTCATGCGAAGGATTGCTGTTGATTTGCCGCTAGCCATGGCGAGAGTACAGAGTGGTAACCAAGCACAAACTTATCCTCGAGGTCTGATAGCTGGAGTAAACATTTTCTTTGACTATTGAGACTGGGCAAACGTGGAAAGAGGAAAGGAAAGCTTGGGTAACATATCACGTACAGAATATCAGCAAGACGTATGTATGACTCTAAATTGATCGAGTGTAAGTTTACCAAATCGAATAATGTACATCTAGATAAAGAGGAAGCGAGTCAGCACAGACAGCATCGGATCATTTACCTTTCCCTATTTTTTTTTCATTTCAAAGGCTCTAATTTGGATTTTTTTCTCCCTCTGAAGTGCCAGTGTACCCAAAACATGTACCTTGAAAACAGAGAATGTAGGCGTAGGTAACAGCGAAAGCGAGTTAGCACTGACAGCATCATATAATTTACTTTTCCTTGTTATGCTTTTTTTTTTCTCGTTGCAAGGGAGGAAAAAACATTAAGCCGTGACGGAAGGTAATTAGGTTAGTGCTTCAGTGTGGCGGCAGCACGGCGTTAGGATGGTCGTTGTGCTGAGGGGGAATGTTATAATTAAGGAAATTCGTTATACGTAAACACTGACTGACGGTATTGGAATAGTCAACAACAAGTACAGGAAAGGATGAAATCAGTAGAATAGTAAAGGAAAGGGATAGTGTTAGATAGAAAAGCGCCTGATGGAGGAAAGGAAAGAAAGGGTAAAAGAACTGGAAGAAAAAAACAAGGAAAATTGTGGGGAAATATCTAAGTACTAAATAGAGGAAACCAGAAAGATTGCAAAAAAAAAAAGAAGATAGAAAAAAGGAAATAAGGTTATATGAAGTGCCTGGTAAAGGGAGAGAAAGGATGAGATGAGAAAAGTAAACGCACACACACTAAAGAAAAGGGTAGTGATGAAGGGGGTTAAAAGAAGACTTAAAAATTACTTATGATAAAGTAGAAATGAGGAACAAAAGATAATAAAGTTTAAGGAACAGTTTTACATCAAGAAATGGCTGGAGGATAGAAGAAGTGAGAAAAGAGAAAGCAAAATAAAAAGGAGAGTGGTAAGTGGCTAGCAGTGGAGACAAGACTTGAAATTAATGATAAAAAGTGGTAAGGAAAAAGAAATGATGAAGGGTGAGTGAAAGGAATGGAAGAATGAAGAATATGGGTGTGGTGTGGTGTGGTGTGTGTATGTGTGAGTAGCAGTGAGTATTTTATTCTTCTGTCTCTATATAAAGTCATGACTTCACTGTCCCATATGAATTTTGCTCTCTCTTCCTTTCCTTCCTGTCTCTTTACTGTGAATCAACTTTTCATTCTTCCTCTTTATCTTTGTATTCCCTTCCAAGCCTCTTTCTCCTTTTTTCTCTCTTTCTCCCTCGCTCTTCCTTTTCTCTCTAGGCTTACTCAGTCTATCCCTTTGATGTCTGCCATTGATTTGTGAATCGGTGTTGCTTCTGAAATATCCTTCTTTTGCGAGTAATGAAAAGGCAGCGGAAATTCTCTTAACGACGATGATTAAAAGACGTTCCAATGGAGACTTTCTGTGGAAAATGGCTTGTCTGTCTCCTCTGCTTATTATTCAGTTACAAGTGTGTATATAATAGATATGAAGCTTTCTAGACTCTCCTTGCTATGCTTTTGCACTGTTCTTCTTTAGGACTGGTTATTACACTTTTTCTCCCTGTTTCATTACCTTTGACCTCTTTTATGAAACAGAACCGCACAGAATGACGGACCTACATTTTGCGGCACGGTGATGGTTTGTGGAAAAATATGGAGGCATGCACGAACTGTAATGCAAGATACACTATTGGAGACACCAGACTTATAACATATCAATATTACATTCTTTCCCACTTTACTACACGTCTTGGGAACATGAATACCTGACATCACCAGCTCAGCAGAGGCTAAATATGAAGGCTTGTGCGAACTATGATGTAAAATTATAGTAATGTATGCAGCAAATTTATACCATATCAATGCCAATATGTTCCAGTACATACCACGGGAACATACCTGAGTGAGATTTATAGCACCGCGGAAGCTTAATATAAAGGCAAGGACGGGCTGTAATGCAAAGAAATATAGACTTGAAAGCGGTATCGTATCATTCCTGCACGCTTGTCTGATGTATAATGCCTCGTGAACATGCCTGCCTACTATTCTCAGCGCGGCGGGGGCTCGATATGAAGGCACGCGTGAATTATAGCACCAAATACAATTAATGTACATATCAGGGTATTACCACATCAATGATACTCTCTGCTCTGCTTTAACACTCTGCGAAACGTGCCCGCCTACCATTTACAGCGCTGGGCAGGCTAAATATGATGGCACGCACGAAATATTATGTAAAATATTGTAATGTATACGCCAGAGTGCTGTATGTATTTTCATGCACTGAGGCTGCGGTGGTTTTGCAGTAAATAGTCGAGTAACGTTCCTGCTGCTTTCACTTTAGAACATAAGAACATAAGAAAATAAGGGAAAGTACAAGAAACCATCACACTCACACGTGGCAGTCTCTGTGTAAAATATAGTCACCTGTCATCATAGACCTTAAATTTGTCTAATCCTTCAAAGCTTCCTTATGCAGCGGTGTCCAAAAAAGCTGGACGACCACTTCTTTTAACACTTCTTTCTCGTTGAGGCTTTATAAAGATTCTGCACCGTTGTTTTAATGTTGTTGATTATCGTATACCATAATTAAAAAGGTGAAGATGAGAGTGTGGAGGCATGAAGGTATGTTGCGTCATATTAAGGCTCAGAGGACTATTAATTAATGTCCACAAAGGAAAACACTGGAAAGGAAAATTAGGACAAAAGAAAAACTAAACTGCTGTATGTTTTAATCCGTTGTTTTTCTGTCTTATACCTTCTCGTTTAAAAAGAAATCTCCTTATCACAGTAAAAGGAAGGCGTGAATAGAAGTGTGAAGGTACATACTGCGACACATTTTTACCTTGAAATTTGAAAGAAAGACTGAACTGCTGCATCCTTTGACTCGCTTTTCTTTTTTCCTATTTTATACCTTTTTGAGTAAAAAAAAAAACGCCTTATCACAGTTAAAGGAAGGTGTGAAATGGAAGTGTGAAGGGAAATACTGAGACACATTTTTACCTTGAGATTTGGTGTACGATTAGACCATTTTATCAACATTAGGAAGGGTCCATGGAGGTCTTAAGATTAATGGCCACAGTCTTCACTATTCTAATTCCTCACATGAGTTTCTGAAGCTGTATAAAATCACTAAATAGTAACCGGAATGAATATGAAAAAAAAGTCATGGTACTGAAGGCGTTAAATCAAAGCAGAGGATTAATAATATACATACGAGAGAATACAATGGAAAGAACACGACAAGAACTAACTCTCAAATACCACCTGAAGCGCGGCACTCAATGGAGCAAGACAGAGCAAGGCAAACATTCCACTGCACTTGACTCAACGCGCGTGGTAAAATTCATGGCGGCAATTCAAGAACACAATGTTTCGTCATACTTGCAACCTCTTTTACTATGCCGTTTGTATTTCTGGAGTTTTGAAGAGGCGTTGCATTTATCTCGCTACATTTTTTCCCCCATAAATTAATCCGCCAGCCTTCCTTCCTTATCTTCTGTGTTTGCTCCGTCCCCAAGCTTCTTCCCTGCCCTCTTTTTTTTTCTCCTCCACCTCTATTCCTTGTTCTTCTATCTTTTTTTTCCACCTACACACTTTCTTTCTTTCTTTCTCTCTCTCTCTCTCTCTCTCTCTCTCTCTCTCTCTCTCTCTCTCTCTCTCTCTCTCTCTCTCTCTCTCTCTCTCTCTCTCTCTCTCTCTCTCTCTCTTTCTTATCCTCAGAGTCATCCCTCTCCCACGGGTTGACG
>NC_059292.1:36874042-36876542 GCF_017591435.1 Portunus trituberculatus
CTTCGGTACATATTGTTTTCTTCTTTTTTCCTCTTCTGTCCTTTCTTTTCGTCTCTTTTCTCTTGATTTTCCTTTTTTTTCTTCCATTACCTGTGCTTTATCATGTTTTTCCTTGCACTTCGCACTTTCCTACCCTATCATCTCTTTTTCCTTCTTATTTCTCCTTTTCCTTCTTAGTTTCCCTTACTTTCCTTCATACTAGGTGATTTTTTCTTTTATTCCGTTATAGATTGTTTTCATTCCTGTCTTTTCCCTCCTCTTTTCTTTATTTTTCCCTTTCTTTCTGTCATATAATTTTCCTTGCTCTCCTTTATGCCTCACTTTCCTTAATCGCGTTGTTTTCCCATGCACATTGTAGTTCCCTTTCTCCTTTGCTTTCCTCTCTCTCTTTTTTTTCCCCTCCCTTACCCTCCTCCATCGCTTGTCTTTCCCCTCATTTCCCCCCGTGCCTTCCTGCTCTCGTTCCCTCTCATCTCGACTCGCTTCAAGTAAACTCCTGTCTGTCCTGTGCTTGCGAACCATTTCTCCCCCCTCTTCCTGCACAATAAAATGGCTCCCTCCAATAAAAGGCTTTAGTATCTTTTCTCATCCTCGACTCCTTTCAGGCCGTTTCCTTCCCGTTTCCTGTTCCTTGTCGTTCATTCTCTTGGTTCCTTTTCTCTCTCTTGCTCTTCGTATTTCATCTTCTACATAACCTTTAGTGTTCTTCCTTCCTACTTCTTTCTCTCTGTCTCTCTGTCTATATGTCTCTCTCTCTCTCTCTCTCTCTCTCTCTCTCTCTCTCTCTCTCTCTCTCTCTCTCTCTCTCTCTCTCTCTCCTTCTCTCTCTCTCTCTCTCTCTCTCTCTCTCTCTGTTCCTTTTTATCTTACTGGTGTTTTACTATTATTTTTCTTCTTTCTTTTTTTCGTACCGTCTCTCTTCCTTCCTCCACCTTAACCTGGTTTTAAAACTCTCTCTTCTTTTTTTTCCACTCTCTACGTTTCATCTTTCCTACTCTTTCTCCTTTTCCTCCTCTTTTTTTCCATCTTACTAATGTCCTCCCTACTCCACGGGTTTTCTGGCAGATGATAATATTCCCGTTTGATTTTCTTTTCTAATTTCATGTCTCATTCACCGTAAAATGTCCAAAGTCTTTCCTCGTTACAGTGTCCTTTTCTCGATTTTCCGCTGCCTGCGTCCGATATGGGGCTGGTGGCTGGTGGGGGGCAGTTCTTGTTTCCTTGTATCCTTCTGACCTACCTATGTTTTGTTTTGTGTGTCTCTTGTAGTTGTGGGAATTTATTTTGTGTTATTTATTACTTAATTGTGCTGTGTTTGTTCTCTCTCTCTCTCTCTCTCTCTCTCTCTCTCTCTCTCTCTCTCTCTCTCTCTTTATGTGTTTTTCTATGCTTATTTTTTATCCATTTTGTTGTTATTGATGTTCTTTGTGTTGCATGTTTCTGTCTTTACTTGTTTTCATCGTTTTTCTATATCAGTACCCCTGTTCCTTGCCTCTATTCTTCTCTGTCATCTGAATTTTTTTTCTTCTTTTTCTCGTGTGTTATGTATTTTACTATTTTACTATTTCTTTCGTTCTTTATTTCTTAATTTTATTGTTCCTAATGTTTTTCTCTCTTAACTTATGTGTGTGTGTGTGTGTGTGTGTGTGTGTGTGTGTGTGTGTGTGTGTGTGTGTGTGTGTGTGTCGTGCGAATTTTTATTTCCCTCATAATTTTTGGTAAGAAATTTACTGCAGTCACATTTATATTCTATGTTTTTTCCCTTTTCTGAAATTTCGCTTCCCTGCAATTTTTCCCAAACCTTGTCGGCAGTTCGTTTGCCTTCCTTCTTTTCTTTTTCTCTCAGACTTTCTTCTCCACAGTCTTTTATTGAATCTTTCCCTTTCGTCCTTCCCTCACGCGGTGACTCAAGAGAGAAGAGTGACTGCTGGAGAGAGAGAAGAAAGGAGAGAGAGCAGGAGGAGATCTGGCCACAATGGAATATAGCAGAGAGAGAGAGAGAGAGAGAGAGAGAGAGAGAGAGAGAGAGAGAGAGAGAGAGAGAGAGAGAGAGAGAAAGAATGTGTGTGTGTGTGTGTGTGTGTGTGTTTGTCAGTCAGTCTGTCAATTAATAAATCAAGTAGTTAATCTCATCAGTACTGGGACATATTTCTATCATACGTTTTGGACATGACTGGACGATTTCATTTGCATTAGGAAGCGTCTATGGAGGTCAGAAGATTAATGGCCAGAACCTTCACTATTTTGATTACCACATAAGTTTCTAAAGCTGTATAAAATCACCAGATAGTAAGCAGAATGAATATGAAAATGCGTCATGGTACTGAAGGTGTTAAGCAGTTAGTTAGTCACCTGGTTTGTGAGTTATAATTTATTCATATAACCAGTCAGTCAGGTAATGAAACAGCTAGTCGCCCTTATATAGTCCTAAGCTCCTGTCCTCTGTATTGTCTCAGCACCTTACTGAATAGTGATGCAGTCTGAATTCCCGGATTTATTC
>NC_059292.1:36881542-36894042 GCF_017591435.1 Portunus trituberculatus
TTGTTTCTTCTACTATTCGTGTTTTTCCGTCTTTGCCTCCTCCTTCTGTACCTCAAATCCATCTCGTTCTCGTTTCGTTCTCATCACTTTCTTTGTCTTCGTCGTCGTTTTTCTTCCCTCTTTTCTTCCTTTACTTATTCCTCCACCATCGCCTCGTCCTGCGCCTTCTGCTCCTGCGCCCCTTGAGACACATAGCAGGAGGAAGTGGAACAGTTCGTGCTTGAAAATCAGCGTGAGACAGTTATTGTGACAACCCAAGGGATGGCGGTGCGCTCTCCTCCACGACTGTTGGGGATGGGGAGACGGAGGGAGCAGGCCCGGGACTGAGAAGAGTAAGAGGAATAGGAAATGGGATGCA
This sequence comes from Portunus trituberculatus, assembly GCF_017591435.1. Lineage (NCBI taxonomy): Eukaryota > Metazoa > Arthropoda > Malacostraca > Decapoda > Portunidae > Portunus > Portunus trituberculatus. The sequence goes on from NC_059292.1 coordinate 36,881,901, forward strand.
AGGAAATAGGTTGGGGGAGTGGATGAAATATTTTTGTGTTCATTTTTCGTATTTGGCTGTATAAACCACTATTCCTGACGGTATACATCTTTGTAAACTGTATATTTTCATGGTATTTTGAGCACTCTATTTATTTTGTTGCTTTTATTCATTTTTTTTTTTTTTTTGTGGGATGATGATGGTGTTATTTGATGATGATGATGATGATGATTGTGATTTTTACTTATGTTGGATGGTGACGGTGTTAGTTGATGTTGATGCTGATGATGATGATGAGTGTGACTATAATGAGAAAAGAACTAGGAGTGGATATTAGTAGTAGAAATTATTTGAAAGTTGCTGTTACTAAGAATCATTTTTTTCTTAGTGTGAATGATCATAAAATAGTCTACAATAATAGATAAAGTGGTGGAAAGTAGTAATAGAATCTGTAGTAAAAATGGTGACTGAATTGGCCGATAGTAAGTAGTTACAGTGATAGTTGATAAGAATAGTGATGACATACCTGCAAAAAGTATAGAAAAAAATAGAATAACCATTGTAGCGAAACTTTTACTAACATTCACGTTTTTAGTCGATCAGATACAGAACAAAAAAAAAAAAAAGATAATTTCAAAGTACTTTATCTCTCCTAGTTGTTCCGATCGTTTGGGTTAAATGGGGGGGGACTTCAAAAGGAAAAGTTAGTGATGGATACAAATGAAGTAATTAATACAAACAGAAAGTCAGCTTTGATAACGGCGCGGCGCGTAGAAATAGAGGCGTATTTTTATCGAAATATTTATGTGTGTAATCATAACATACGCAATATATTCACATTCACGTTTTATTGATGCTTTTTTTTAAATTTTCATACGTGTTGCAATGTAATTATTGTGTGCAGGGAGGTGAGGGAAGGAAAGGGGGAGGAAAGGGGAGGAATATTAGGGAGACGGAGATTAGATAGGCATAGAATAATGATGGGTGAGGATTGGAGAGGAGAGATATTAGATGAAAATAATGAGGGGTGAAGATTGGAAGGAAAAGGAATTGGATGAAAAGAATAGTAAAAATTATGGATGAGGAGTGAGAGGAGGTATTGGGTAAAAAGAATGGTGGAAATGATGGGTGAGGATTGGGAGGGAGAGTATTGGATGAAAAGGAATGGTAAAAAGTAGAGAATATTGTTTGAATGAACGATACTAGTTGAATATCTTTGTAGAATTGAACGAAAAATATTATAGCCAAATCTAAACTTCCTCATCTTCCTTCTCTATTTATTCCTCTTTTTTAATCTTCATCAAAATTACCATCCTCATCTATCTTGTCATATCTATTCACACCACCACCACTATCACCACTACCACTACCACCACCACCACCACCATAACCACCAACCACCCCCACCACCACCACTACCACTATCATCACCACCACCACTACCACTACCCCACCACAACCACCACCACCACCACCATAACCACCACCACCACCTGACGCAAACACTGAGATACAAAAAAGCAAATGAAAACAAAACGTATACCACAACACCTCATACCTCAACGCTAACCACCACCACCACAACCACCACCACCACCACCGACATCAATAACCCCTTTGACTTTTCCCACCGTAAATATCCATGAACCTAGAACAAAACCACCACTGGCCTTCAACACATTAATCACGCAGGAAACAGCCAATGGAGGTCACGGAGTCCTGCAGGATATGAGTAAGGACACGGTTGGGCGGTTCTCGGGCTCCTGGCTGTGGTGTCCTTGTAGGTGCGGGCTGGAGGTATTCTGGGTATTAATGTTGTATTGATGGTGTGCTGGAGGTGGTGTGTGTGGGTGAAAGGATGGTGTTTGGTGATATTTGGGTGCTTAAAGGTTTTTTTTTTATGTAGGAGAGAAGGCCAGGCAAGGACAAACCAAATAAAGAAAAAAGGCCCACTTGATGCTAGTTTTCAAAAGATAAGAAGGGTTATCCAAAATTACGGAGCAAATGTCTTGACAACTCTCTCTTAAAAGAAGTGAAGTCGTAGAAAGACGGAAATAATGATAATGGTTTGGTGTTGAAAGATTGATATGTTTGTCTGTGTTTTGTAGGGGGTGTTGGATTTTGGAAAGATATTAATTTGTTTTTTTAGTGTGTTAAATCTGACAATATCTAGACTAATCCTAACTTCATCTTAATTCTAACCTAATTTAATCTAGCATAACTATACCAAACCTGATTTATTTCACCAGTTTTAATCTTACATAGCCTTAACAGGTGTACCCTAACGGTGACCTGGCATAACCTCAACTAACTTCAATACACACAGTCTTAATTGATATAACAAAACATAACCTGTCCTTAATTGGAAGTAACCCCACTTACTATTGGAATTATGTTCTTTTTAGAGAAATTTCGGGAGAAGAGAGAGAGAGAGAGAGAGAGAGAGAGAGAGAGAGAGAGAGAGAGAGAGGTAGTCTTTTGTTGCTTTGGTGGGGAATGCCTTTGTGACGGCCGCCTATTCTTGGTTCGCCATTCTGTCCTTTATATTTTGTTTCTCAAGTCTCTGGTTCTTCTTGTTGAGTCCGCCTCGATTTTATTACTTTTTGCATGATTTCTTCTCGTTCCAGTGCCGCCCATTTCACTGTTTGGTCCCCGTTGCTAAAGTCTCGTCATTTCTTTTACTGTTATATTTCTTTTAATGTGATGTATTTTTATGGTTTTGTATTCCTGACTTGAGTGTTTTCTATTTTTTTGGGTTTCGTTTTGTTGGGTGTAGAATTGTATAACGAGGTAATTGGTTTGTGTGTGTGTGTGTGTGTGTGTGTGTGTGTGTGTGTGTGTGTGTGTGTGTGTGTGTGTGTGTGTGTGTGTGTGTGTGTGTGTGTGTGTGTGTGTGTGTGTGTGTGTGTGTGTGTGTGTGTGTGTGTGTGTGTGTGTGTGTGTGTGTGTGTGTGGTATAAGGTAAGATGTCATAACTAAGGATTTTTTTGTTTCTTTATTTCATACTTGTTTATTTTACTTCATATAATTGGGTATCAGTCTATGTAAATTTCTCTTATCAACCCCATTCTCTCTCTCTCTCTCTCTCTCTCTCTCTCTCTCTCTCTCTCTCTCTCTCTCTCTCTCTCGCTCTCTCTCTCTCTCTCTCTCTCTCGTCATCGCTTTCATCATCAGCAGCATCCTCTATGATTTTCACTGCATAACAAAGGAATTTTTTTGTCTTTATTTTCTACCCAAGCTTTTCGATTCATCTTTGTTGGTTGTCAGTTTGCTTACGTCCGTGTTGTTTGCCTTGTCCATTGTTTCTTTCTTGTACGTTTTTTTTTTTTTTTGGTCATTCGTAACTATTTTTATTCTCTCTTATTTTCTTTTTTTTTTACTTAATTTTCTTTTGTTATCTTATATGCACATCTCATTTTCTTTTTTTTTTTTTTTTACTTTTCGTGATTGACTTATAATTGCATTTTCTTTCTTCTTTTGTGATTCTCTTTTCCTTCTTTGTTTTTTCCTCCTTCATTCCTTCCTCAAGTTTATTAATTAATTCATTTCTTACTTACTTTTTCCTTCCTTCCTTCCTTCCTTTCCACCTTTCTAGCAAACTAATTCCTTCCTTCATTCATAATTCAGTTCCTTCTCCTTTATTTCTTCCCTACCGTAGTTCTTTAATTCCTTCCTTACTCACTCTTCCCTTCCTCGCTCTCCATTCTCCTCTACTTCCTTCCTTCACTTCCCACCACCCTGCCTCACACACCCATTCCCTCCTCCATCCATCCATCCATCCCACACGAACCAACACGGCCCAGGGGTTTTCTCTCTCCCTCATCAATAGGCATCAGTAACATCATTGGGTATTGGGTATTACTCAGCACCAACGACCGCGGCGACCTGTTTATGGCGAACGTAACGACACGCCACTAATGACTATGGTTTTCACTGCGACACTCTTACACACACACACACACACACACACACACACACAATAAAGGGTTCTTTTTCCTGCGTGTGTTTAGGTCTTGGTTCTCCTCCTACAAGATCGTAAGTGTAGAATGAGGGAAAAATTTATAGGGTGTTAATTTTCAGGTGTGTGTTGATAGTTATTCTTATGTGTAGAGTGGATGGTGGTAGGGAAACACAAGTTGATGCTGAGGAATGTATTGTATTTTTTGACGTTTTGGCTTTACATCCATCTGCAGGAAGAATGAGTAACACACAGGTAGCGTGGCAGTATTATGCACACAGTTATTCAATCAACTTATTCTTACTTACTGACACAATTGTGGTTTTTCATCGTACTAGTGTTTGGTTCTAAAGGATGGCAGGATTACGTGAGTGGTGCTTATTAAGAGTGTTCATTTATTAAGTAGGTATATTTTTATCGTTTTAGATCGTAATGGATTTTGTTTGCTGTTTTTTCATTTTGTAATTTCCTCTTTCGTTCTTCAATTTGGCTTTGTGTCTACTTTATTGCTTTCTGTGGTCTTTTTTTCTTTTCTTTTTATTGTTTTGAAATGTTCAATTTTTTTCAGTCTGTTCCCTTCCTTATTGCCTTCATATCACTTTGTCCTCGTGTCTCTATATTCTTTTTTTTCTATTGTCCACTTCTCTTCCCTCACTCCCTCTCTTTCTCTCTCTCTCTCTCTCTCTCTCTCTCTCTCTCTCTTCCCTTCGCTTTTTCTCTTCCTGCGAAAACACTCATCACTCACGCTCTCTCTCACCTTCGCTAACGATGATAAATTATCCTACACGTAAACCGACCCGCCACATTCTCTCTTTTCTCCTCCTCCTCCTCCTCCTCCTCCTCCTTTTTCCTCCACTCTCTTCCGTCACTTCCTTTCCTTCTTCCTTCGTTGTCATGTTTCTTTTTCTTCTTTTTTCTTCCTTGTCTTCCTCCCGTCCTCCAACCTTTTCTCATTTTTATTTATCTTTTTTCTCTTGCCTGTCATATTTTTTTTCTTCCTCTTTTTCTCTTCTCCACCGCCTCTGCCTCTTCCTCTTCAGCTTTTTCCTCCTCCTCCGTCTCCCCTTTCGTTGCTTTCTTGTGAGATGTAGCTTTGTGTTATTTTTCTATTCTTCTTTTCAATTTTTTTTCAATCCTTCTTCGCTTACAATTATTCCTCTATTTATTCTCTCTCTCTCTCTCTCTCTCTCTCTCTCTCTCTCTCTCTCTCTCTCTCTCTCTCTCTCTCTCTCTCTCTCTTCATCTTTTTGTTGCTTTCTGCTCTTGTTTTCTCACTTTAATTTTGATTTCTTCTTGCATTTTCTTTACTTCCAACACCGCCATTTTCTTCACTAAGCTCTCTTCATATTCCTTTATTCACTTCTTAACTTCTTTACTCACTTCCATCTTTCTTCTCCTGTTCTTGTAGATCCTCACTTCTTCATATTTTTTGCATCTTTTTTAGGTCTCATTTATAACTCTAATTTATTCATTTTTTTCAACTATGCTTCTACTATTAGGTATTATGATTTATGTATTTTTTTTTTTATAGTTTCATAGTTCACTAATTTTTTTTCTTTATCTGTTTTGTTTCTCAGTGATATTGTATTTTGCCTTTTTCATTTCGTTTTGTAGCTCTTTATTTCGATATAATTCGGCCCAGTCCCGTAATCATTTCGTGACCTTCATAACCCAAATCGCTTCTCATGTTTGCATACCCCTGAACAAATGGAAGGTGCAGTTTCAATGATCACTAATGCTTTCGTCAAGGCACTTCTTTTGGACGCTCACTGGTAATGTTGGTAAGCTTAAATAACTTAAAACAGCAACGTCATAAGAAGAATATAAAAAAAATGTAAATAGCAGCGTAATAAGTAATGTAAAAAATTAAAATAGCAGCGTAATAGGTAATGTAAAAAATGTAAATAGCAGCGTCATGAGAAGGGATGTAAAATATGTAAATAGTAGCGTCATAAGAAGGAATGTAAAAAATGTAAATAAGACTACAAGAAAGCGGAAAATAATGACTGTGGAGTTGGCCCTTTAATCGTGTTTTCATTGATTTGGGCCTTTCTTTGTCTCTTCTTTATCTTATTTTGATTTATATCCTACAGTTTTTGTGTTATTTGATTTATTCCGTCTACTAAACCAGTCATGTATTCATTTTCCTCAACAATGGCCAACTTCAACGCATTCATTTCCCGCCCTCACAGATTTACGCGTCTCCGTTTCTTCCCATCGCTGCCACCCTGTCCTCCGTGCCGCTCCTCCCCTTCCCAATCCTTAGCTGGGTGACATGTCTGGTTTGCTTCGCCTGTTTGCCGGCCAGATAAACGTCGCCTTTCCGCTGGCAGGCTCGAGTGGGTTTGTCAACACTTGCGACTCTCTCAGGAGTTAGGCAGCAAAACGTTTAACAAAGAAAAATACTTTGCCTCGTGACAATTAATCCCTTTACTCGTAATAGTATAACTGCGTTTATCATTGTTTTTTCTTTTATAAATTTTCCTTGTTTCCTGTTTTTCCCTTATGATTTTTTCAGTTTTTTTTAATGAAGTGCAATTGTCTGTCCTTTTTTTTTTACTATCCGAGTCTTCTTTTTTTATTCTCATCCTTTCTTCATAATAATAACGATGGGAAAATTTAGAAGAAGAGACAGTTATGAGTCAATAACTATAACATGTAAGATCCAAAGTATACTAAATGATTTCATAATGCCTGTTGTGGGAATACATGAAACAAGGTAAACCAAACGTATTAATGGATGGGTGAACTTTCCTTGATGGTGATGTATAGTGACTATTTGACACTGACGAGACGAGGCAATGAATCATTGGACAGACAAGGTGTTAGACAGAGAGAGAGAGAGAGAGAGAGAGAGAGAGAGAGAGAGAGAGAGAGAGAGAGAGAGAGAGAGAGAGAGAGAGAGAGAGAGAGAGAGACAGACAGACAGACAGACAGACAGACAGACAGAAACAGAGAGACAAACAAATTTAAGTATGCATAAAACAAAGAGAAAGACACACTGACGGACCGGCAGAGAAAATTGGAAAGCCAGCAAAATGACAGAGAAACAAACATATTAATCTCGCAGTGATCTATAAAAACATCCTTTATGACATTTCCACAACTGAATAAAACAAATTAAGTTATTCATTGGAGAGGGGAAAATATAAACTGAAATATCAACAACAGCAAAAGAAAAAAATAAAAGGTTCTTGAATAGCGGTGATGCGTGGTGTCTCAGCCATTGCAAAAAAAAAAAAAAATAACAAATCTTTTTGACACACTGACAATTCTGCGATCTCGTGTGCTCTATTCGGGAATATGAAATGTTGGAAGAGGACAGGCTGGCTGGCTGGCTGGGTGTGTGTGTGTGTGTGTGTGTGTGTGTGTGTGTGTGTGTGTGTGTGTGTGGATGGCAGTCTGGGTGGATGGGTGGCTGGCTGTGTATGTGGATGGCTTGATTGCTAGAAGGATGAATGAAAGGTTGGCTGGATGGATGTATGGCTGACTGGCTGGATGGATGCCTGTATGGCTAAGTGGCTGGCTCGCTTGCTGAAATGGCTGATGTGGCACGGTATCTTCCAGCCATTCAGGACCGAGGGATGGAAAGGTCACTCCGAAAATCTAAAGGTCTTGAAATATATGTTGAAGAATCGTTAGTTTAGAAAAGCGGATGTGAGTAAATCTTGAGAGCTCAGATATTTGATGTGTGTGAGGAAGACAGTGAACGTGACTGCTTAGAATGGAGCCGAACAGATGACGAAGAGCAAGAGAACTTCCATAATGCCACAAAAGAAAGTTATGAAAGCAAAATTTGAAATAAAGAAGTACAGGAACAGATTGAGATATAAGCTAGGATACATCAAGCTTTTCAGAGGATTATGAGAAAGGAAGTTATGGAATGAGAAGAAGAGATAAAGAAGAAAAAAAACCTAAGAATTCAAGTTTGGTAGTTAAAACAATTGAAAGAATGAGACGAAAAGAAAGTTATGGAAGAAGTTGAGATTAAAACGTAAAAAGACATGGATTTTAAGTTCAGTAGTTTAAGAAAATGGAAAGATCAGAATCTATAATGTATAAAGCAATATAATCTCCCACGAAGACCATTTTATAAAGCTGATCTAAACTTCTTCGAAATTCTTAATGGCGATTAGAAATATTATGAAAGAAACATTGTTGTCCTGGAGGGATCTGAAGGCCTGGGGGAAGCGAGGAATGCTGCTTGTGGGATCAGTGGCGGAGAATGTACAGGGTATTTTCTTCACCAGGGTAAATATACGTGTCCTTTAATTTAAATTCACATCATTTCTAACTTTTTTTCTCCTGGTTTTCGTGTGGTTCGTGTTGCGCTGTGTGGTAGTGTCATGCAGGGGCTGTATTGACGCTAAAAAGACGATCAGTGTGTTTTTGTGTGGTCTCGTTCGTGTGGATCATGTTCATTCTCCTTTCTTTTCTGGCTCTAGTTCATGCGTGCCTCTTCGTGCCGTGCAGCAGCTTTACAAATATTGAGAGAGGAAAGGCGACCAGTAACTGCTGTGATTGTCTTGTTTTTTAGCGGGGAGTCAGGTCAGGTGAAGTGTCGTTTGGGAAGCTTTGCCTTTGTAATGGCGCTTCCCTCGAGTTATTTTGTGTTGTTCCTCACTGGCCAGTTTCCAGTGGTCTTGAATTCTTTTTCGGCGTTCCCTTTTTTCCCCACGTTGCATATATCACTGCCTTGGTTTCTTCATTCACTTCTTTAAATGACAGTCCTCTGATCATGTTTTCTTCCTCCGTATTCAGTCTTTCTGTTTGCATTATTTTCTTTCTTTCATTGGCATAAGCTGGACACTGTAGCAGGAAGAGGGCCAGGTTTTCTTATTCGCTTTTCCACATATTCCACTTTGTGTCAATATTCTTGTCTCTTTTACTATCCTTCTGCTCAAGGTTGTTTGTTCTTGCCTTATGTAATATTTCTAATGATGGTTTGTTGTCGTAAAACTTTTCTTCTTTTGTCCTTTTCATGAATTTATTGTGTAATTTTAAACTAGACCTTTCTGCCGCTTCTTTTCCCCAATTTTCTGTATCCCATTCTTTATTTTTTTCTTGTAAATTCTCTTTTTTATCTGGTTGTCTTTGTCTGGATCGTGTTGCGTTGCGTGGTCATGTCATGCTACATCCCTATTGACGGAGACAAAACGGCCTGTGTGCTATGATTGTTTTTTCATTAATTTGGTTCGTGTGTTCCTTTTTTTTAGTTTTTCTGGTTATAGTTTGTGTGATTGGTGTTGCGTTCTGCGATTGTGTCATTGAGTGGATTTACTGACGGGGAAAGACGATCTGTAAGAGTTGTGATGCTTTTTTTTTCTGAGTTAAGTTCATGTTTTTTTTTTCGTGGTTCATGTCGCCTTATGTCTCTGTCTCGTGCAGCGGCTCCACTGACTCAGGTAAGACGAGTATCAATGATTCCGTGTCCCGTGATTGGTTTCAGGTTGAGTCAATAAATCCAATGCAAATGTCTATCCTGCATCATGGCATATTATCACGCCATACTTTCCATGCAAGCGATTTTTTCTTGTTATAAGGCGAACATGAATATTTCTGAAGCCCGTGTTTGCTTTCCAAGTTGTGTATCAATAAATCTAATTCCAATATTTTTTCCTGCATCACAGTTTACTATCACACCATAATATGATTTGGGTGTGTTTGTTTTCCTTTTCTTTTCTTATTTAATACGAGACAAGTATAGATATTTCTGTAACACGTGTTTACCTTTCAGTCGTGTGTCATTAAATGTAACGCCAGTGTTTATCCAGCATCGTTGCTCATTATCACACTGTAAGGCAGATGAAGCATTTTTTTTTTTTTCGTTTATCTTTACATTAAGACCACCATAAATGTTCCGCATCCTGTTTCTGTTTCGTGTCCTAGTAAATCGAATATCATTGTTTATTTTGCATCACATTTTATTATCATATCATAATACCTATGTAGCAGGAATACTCTCTTCTTTTTAACTGTTTAATGTAGCGGCTTTTTATTTATGTTGCAGGAAAACAACGTCGCACAATAAGGCGTGATTCACAGAAGATGCTTGTTTCGTATATAAAATGTTGAAGTTTATGTTCTTATTTATTACTAAGTGGATGACTTGTTTCCCCGCCACAAGTCAGTGCGTGCCGTAAATCAGAGAGTGAGTTGCGCCGGGTCTGCGTCGCCCCGCCCACCGCCACGCACCGCCCGTAACTCAGCCGCCTTGTTGCTGATCCCTCGTGATTTGCTGCTCCTCGTAAACACGCAAACTATGCACTTTGAAAAAAAAACACGTAGAGCAGTTTGTCGTCGTGAAGTACCCAGCCATGCCTCGCCAACTCGCATCTCTCTACGTGCAGTAGGATTACAAGTAACAGGCGGAAGGTTAATGAAGTTAGTTTTTGAACAAATAGTAGCCGGTTCTCAAACAGTAACAAGGAGTAAATATTCTAGACTCAGTTAATAGGTTGCTAGTATGGAGTCTTTAGAGAGATTTATACGAAAGCTGGATACTTTTACAGATAGAGATGGGAGGTGAATGTGTACGTATGTTTGTTTAAAGTTAAAGGGACTGTTACATCTGAGACCACTTATATTTTGAAGCTTCCCTTATGTTCTTATGATATCAGCACAGACGATGTCACTTCTCTATAGACGTTGCACCTTTCATCTCCTGAGCATGTCCTCAATACCTTACAGAGTTCAGTGTACCCAAAAGTTTTTCCTGAAATCTTGCAGAAAATCTCATGGCAGCTTTCGCTCTTTGTCACTGTCAACATTTCACTCATAACCTTCCCACGCATGACACTCATTCCTTTCGCCTTCCTCCCACGCTCTTCCGCTCCTTCCTACTCCCTCCTCCTCACGTCATCCACCCATACCATCCCTCCCACGTCATCCTCCCATGCTCCCCCTCCTCTTCCTGTAAGATATCGCGCCTCGTTCTCCTCCCTCCACCCCATCGCTCCCTTCCCATCCTTCCTTCACATGTGTCCTCGCGTGGCTCTTCCGGCCGTCTGTCTCTGAGAATCCCTGACGCCGCTGTTCACTGTCGTCTTATTTCTACAGCCGCCCCTCCTACACCTCTCCCACGCCCCTCCTTACCTCTAACCCTCTCTCTCCTTCTCTCTCCTTGCTTTATCTCCAGCCTTGCCTTCCCTGTAGCCCCTCCTAAGAGCTTCTCCAGCGCCCCGCCACGTCCTCCTTTCCTCACCTTGTCAGGCGCCGCACGGAAGAAGATTGAATTTAGCTTCCTCGTTTGTGTTTTGAAAGGACGCTCGGGGTTAATGAGGTATTTTTCTTTTTCTTTTGTGAGCCGCCTTATTTCCGCGAAGATTGGAAATTTCGGGAATATAATGGTGCGCTTTTGTGTGCTAACTGTGCATGCCGGGGGAAAGAAAATTGTCTCTTTCTTCCGTTCAGATTGAATGATTAATATGTCCCTATGATGATTGTTATAATTCTTCCTGGTTCTTCTCTGCACTGTATCTCTTTCTCTAGTCTCTTCCTGATCGCATTATCTCTCTTCGCTCTGTTTGCTATTAATGATCTTGAGTGATTTGCTAATATCATAGAAATTGTCTAAGACTGATTTTCGTGTGCGTAAGTGTGTGTTTATGTGTGTGTGTGTGTGTGTGTGTGTGTGTGTGTGTGTGTGTGTGGGTGTGTGTGTGAGAGAGAGAGAGAGAGAGAGAGAGAGAGAGAGAGAGAGTCAGACAAATTAAGAAAATATAAAGCAAAGGGAGTAATACACGAACACAACCATTAAACAACAACAAAAACAAAGATTAGCAAATGTAACTCAAAGCGAAAACCAAATAAAATCAGCTCAAATAGAAAGAAAAAAAAAAAGGCTAATAACGACGACAGCAACACCACCACTACCACCACCACCACCAACAACAACAACGACAACAACAATAACATCAATATCGAAATGGGAAACGTAACTCAAAAGCTAATCACGAACTAAAGGAGATTTGAAGTGACGCAAACGAGGGCATTAATTATCTGTGATGTGTAGACTTAAATGCGATCAGCGTGTGTCAGGACGAACATATGATACGGGATCTTATCTTTTATACCCTCACAGACCCGTGCCAGTAAAATGTCCTGCGTCTGGAGCGTAGGATCAGTGGATGATTAAAATCGCTAGTTTGGTGAGATTTGAGAAATGCATTGTGTCTTTTTTTTTTTAGTATTTCATATGTGTTA
>NC_059292.1:36896542-36909042 GCF_017591435.1 Portunus trituberculatus
GAAATACATTCGCTATCTGAATTACAACAAGCAGGCGAGGACAATGGCAAGATGTACGGCCACGTCCCTGTATTTTTGCCCTTAACTGATATGAGCAGAAAGCGTGTAGTGTGCTCCGGCAGTATCACGGCGCCATTAGCTATGCACACTTTATGTAAATGTCAGCTAGGAACAATAGCCTCCAGACGCTGCGAAGAGGAAAAAGAATGTGATTGTAAAGTAGAATAACATCGCCATTAATTATTAGGCAGAAAGGTTTTAGTTTTACGTGTTTCTCCTTTCAGCGTATATTAACTTTTCTGTTTCGTCTTTGTGTGTGTGTGTGTGTGTGTGTGTGTGTGTGTGTGTGTGTGTGTGTGTGTGTGTGTGTGTGTGTGTCTATGTCTGTGCCTGTGTTTGTGTTAGCGCATGAATATTAATTACTCATCTACATATTCGATTTTTTCAGACATGACGGAACAAGCAAAGGAAAAAAACTGCAGCACATGTTTGTCGCGGTAACGAATGAGGAAGTGATTTCACCTGTGACAGCTCAAAATTATGCTTCCTGTTACTGTTAGGGAGGGGAGAAGTGGTGGTGCGAGGAGGAGGAGGAGGAGGAGGAGGAGGAGGAGGAGGAGGAGGAGGAGGAGGAGGAGGAGGAGGAGGAGGAGGAGGAGGAAGAAGAAGAAGAAGAAGAGGAGAGACGGAAGAAAAGGATGGTAGTAGACAAGGATAGGAAGAGGAGAGAGAAGAGGAATCACAGTAGGTTTTATTTCACCACATCCTGGAACAATCAGTTAGAAGTGATGTGATTATGCTCTTGATGGCTGGAACACTGCCGGGAAATTTTGCAGACAATTAAAACAGTTGGTATTATTCCTTTGGCTTTGTATATTACGGAACATTATATTTTTTATCCTTTATTCAATCCCCTTGGCTTCATCAGTAAGGTGTTGGAACGTGCTACAAGTGTATTTGTCCCTGTAACAGTTAAAAATCGTAGATAAAATAGAACTTTCTCTTATTTCAGGACTGTATCATCTCTTCCTGTTTTGAGCTTTTCAATTCCTCCCTTTCCCAGTTCCAAAGTACAGATTGGTGAGTCTGTCAATATGGATTATGTCTTACCTAGCCCACGTTGCAATGGTGGGGCTTACAGGGAAGGCTTAAAGAGCGTTATATACCAAGACAAAGACAGGAATGGGGTAAAGATAAAGTAGTACCATTATTGCTTTTGTTGGACTTAATTGTGGTGGTTACTGTATTGACGTTGTTTGGCAATGATGGTCAGGGGAGTTATCATCTCTAAGTGTGGTTGTAGTTATAGTTGTCTTTTCTGTTGGACAAGTGCAGAGGGAATGTTGTATTTGAAGCATCTTTCTTCCTGTTGGTTACTTCCATGTCTCCTTCTCGTGTCCCTTCCCGCCTCCATTTTCTTTTCCTCTGGTCGTTGATAAATGTTTTGCTGCAATCATTTTCCTCTTTTCCGTGTACCCTCATCTTTTTCTTTAGCTTTTGCTTTTTTTCTTTCCCATCTCCTATCTTCCTCTTTATCCACTTCATTTTCCTTCTTTACATCTCCTTCTCTTATTTTCCCCTCTTTTTACTTTAATCCTTCATCTTTTCTTCCCATCATCACTCATCCTTCTTTCCCTGTTCTTCACACTGTCTTCTCCACCCACCTTTCTCATATCTTCTACTCCTCTGTTCTATATACCCTCATTCCTTTTTTTTTCCTGTCACCTTCCTTCTCCCTATTCTCTTATTTTTTTCCATATTTTTTTTCCTCTTATTCATATCCTTCTTTCTCACTCTCACTTGAATTCTCTTTTATTCCTGATATCCTTCTTCCTCTTCTTTCTTCCATCATGTCCTCCCACCACATCCTTTCTCCTTCTCCTCTTCTTCCATCTCTTTCACTCTCTCCACACAAGAGAACGGGCGAGAAAGGGAGCGAGAGAGGAAAAAAAAGGGAAAAGCTGATAATTGCATCAAATAAATTAATGTCAGACGCGCATTAAATTCACATCAGATGAATATGTTGGGAGTAAAACAATTAATTTTCGCCACACGCCTTTTGCTTTGCCTCTGAGAGTAATTAGCGACCAGGAAACAGCAACAACACGCCAAGGGAAGGAGGAGAAGGCGTCTAGTAGTGGTAGTGATGGTGGTGGTGGTGGTGGTGGTGATGGTGGTAGTGTTTGTGTGTGTGTGTGTGCGCACGTGTTTGTGTGACTGTTTTGAAAGTCATTAGTAATTGGGATTTAGCTTTCGTTTAAATCCTTCCTTCTCTCTCTCTCTCTCTCTCTCTCTCTCTCTCTCTCTCTCTCTCTCTCTCTCTCTCTCTCTCTCTCTCTCTTCTCTATGCCTCTCCTCGGACAGAAAAGCGGATGTCCACGAATGATATTAAATTGAAAAGCCTCTTACGTAAAATCTGCAATGCGTATGTTGTTTGAAAAGCCCTTCGACACTGCGCATTCTTGTCCAGAGAGAGAGAGAGAGAGAAAGTGTAAGTGTGTGTGTGTGTGTGTGTGTGTGTGTGTGTGTGTGTGTGTGTGTGTGTGTGTGTGTGTGTGAGTGTGTGTGTAATGACGATCAAAGGAGGGGAAGAAAGATAAGGGAGAGGCGTTTGGAAAGGACGGGTATGATGAGACCGTGAGAAGGACGCAGTTGGGAGCTGATGGCGAAGATGGTAAAATTGTCCACGAAGGGGAAGAGAATATAAGGGAAAGAGGAAATCGACTCTTTTATCCATCCTCTTCTTTCCCCTTATCCTCTGTGTAATCTACTTTCTTTCTGTTATCCTTACATTTCTTTCTCTGTTAACTATTATTCCTAATAAAGAAACTGGGAATATTGCACGTTACTTTAGATAAACAAGGTATAAACTAATTAAAAAGGGAGTAGTTAGAGAAAGGAAAGACTAAAAATTGTATAGATAAGAACAGACAGAAACGCACAGAGACAGACAGCCAGACAAAGAGATTGGCAGGTGTATTAAAAGTGAATGTGCTCTGCTGGGTGTATGTGGAAAATTGAAAACATTTATCCTTCATAATTCAACCTCAAGGTTAATGGATGTCGAGTGAAGAATCATTGTATGAAAAGTAATTGGCAAAATTTAATAACTCAAACTATGAAGGCAGTGAGATGGAGAAAATAATCATAACATTGGCCTACAAGATTCAAGTAAAAGGTGAATGTCTATATAAGTGAAAAATGATCACCGTGAAATGTACACGTTACGAATTAGAGACAGGAAAAAGGAAAAAGGAAATATATAAAAGGAAAATTGTGGAAGTGAAATATAGACGTGAGAGAATTAGATGAAATTTAAAGGTGAAATTAACATGTGTGAGTGTGTATTTACCAGAGGGAGCGAAGGGATTTTAAACCAGACATAATAACCCCGAGGCAAATACTCTTAATGAAAGGCAAAGCAGTAGTGTAGAGGAGTGTGCGTGCCCGTGAAATTACTTCTGCGGCTCAGGGAATGCACATAAAAAAAATTTGTACCGTAAAAGTTATAGATATTCATGTTAGTTATTTTTTTTCTTATCAATTTTTTTTTTTTTTTTCATTAGAAAGCAGAGGATAGATAATGGAAACTGCAGCGGTGTCATGGTGCTGTTCAATTAACCAGACGTTCACGGCAGAATTTAAAAGTGAAATTTTCATTATATATAAATGGAGTTGAATTTCTTTTTATTCCACCGACCCTTTAGAAATTAATATCACTGCCTTTGAGAGAGAGAGAGAGAGAGAGAGAGAGAGAGAGAGAGAGAGAGAGAGAAAGAGAGAGAGATAGTTTTGTCAATGAGATTTTTTCTTGCTTTGTTCATTTGCATTTTTTTCGTATCTCTAAATGTTTAAAAATTAAGTAATATTGTTCGCAAAGTATGTCATATATACTACATTTTTTTTATTTCTATGCATTTTCATTACCATATTCTAAGATGATTATCCTGACTAAGATGATTATCCTGACAGTATTTTTTGTGAACAAGAAGAGATTTTTCGCTATATTTATGTGTGTTTCACTGTTTGATCTGCTGCAGTGTCTGACGAGACAGCCAGACGTTACCCTACGGAACGAGCTCAGAGCTCATTATTTCCGATCTTCGATAGGCCTAAGAACAGGTACACACCACACACCGGGACAACAAGGTCACAACTCCTCGATTTACATCCCGTACCTACTCACTGCTAGGTGAACAGGAGCTACACGTGAAAGGAGACAGACACAAATATTTCCACCCGGCCGGGGATTCGAACCCCGGTCTACTGGCTTGTGAAGCCAGCGCTCTAACCACTGAGCTACCGGGTGTGTGTGTGTGTGTGTATAAACACGAACAAAGGAGGGGAAGAAAGATAAGGTTTTCTTAGTCTGTATGTGTGTCTGAATTCTCTAAACGAACACCGCCCACAGCTGATGCCTTTCTAGTCAATTCACCACCATCACCACCACCACCACCATGAAATAAGACCCCCGCCTTCTGACATTGTTTATTTACACTGCACTGCAATATTAAACCGCTGCTAAAAGGTCACTCAGGAAAATCTTCATCATAATTTAGGAAAGTCTTAACAATTTACACTTCTTGATGACATGTCGCGGTGACCTTTTAGAAGCTTCCGCCTCTCCCTAACGCGGCACACAGACTCAGGCCTCCGAGGATTGCAGCGTTCTGGTGACAATTCATTTTTAGTGGCAGCTTTTGAGTGTGAGCAGCGGGCCAGCAGCGGCGCGTCCCCGTCTGTGCTCCCTTGTTGACGTCAGGCCAGAGGGTTCGGAGATATAACATTATTTTCTTTTTTTCTTTTTTAAGCTTATTCAGCTGCTTGAACGCCATTTCAATATGTCTATATGTGTCGCCTTGTACGCAGATTTTTATTCCATTTTTTTTATTAATCTAACTAGATATATTAATTCTTCCTAGTCATTTATTTTTATACAATTGTTTTCTTATGGATAAACCTATGAATAATGATTAAAGAAGACAATTTTATACTTTTTTTTAGGTTTGTTGTATTGATCAAATATGCAATGGCAACGTCTTTACCCCATAATATTCTTAAACTCTAAAAATTACAATCTCTTACCAAAAGAATCGAATAAACGGTTACACTTCTGTTTACAAGTCAAAATATCCCTGGTATTACTTCCTGAGTCTGCAGCATTAAAAGTCAGCTGGCCACACTGTCCAACTGATTAGATTAGTTTCACGGTGAGGATTCCCGACCAGGCGAGGCGGAGGAAGAATCAGTGGAGACCCTTATTACCCTCCACGATTAGATTTAAAAATTTTATAGTATTTTCTAACTTCTTGTGTTGTGTGTTTGGAGACTATAGAGGTAATAAAGAAAATAATAATGGAATAAGACAAAGACGAAAAGGAAAGAGAGTTAAAGGGATGTTACGTCAGAGAAAGAGAGAGCGAGAGAGAGACAGAGACAGAGAGAGAAAGAGAGAGAAAGAGAGTAAAGGCACATTATTCTTTTTAGGGGAGAAAGGACTGTTCAGCAAAGGAAATGGAAGAGGAGGAGAAATTGATTGAAAGCATGAAAGGTGTAGATAAAAGAATAAAATAGAGAAGAGAGTGACGTCAGCTTTTTGACTGGGGAAAAGGGAGGGGAGAACAATCCAGAAATAGAAGGCAAGAGGGAGAGAAACTGTGAGAGGAGGAGGAAAGAAGGAGAGGGAGAGGGTAGAGTTGAAAGATCAGAAGTGCCAAAAAAATAAAGGTGAGAAAAGAAAAAAAGATAAAAAGACAATAGAGAGAAGAGAGAGAGAGAGAGAGAGAGAGAGAGAGAGAGAGATAATGAATGGTAAATAACTCTACACAAATCTCTTAAGACTCTCTCTCTCTCTCTCTCTCTCTCTCTCTCTCTCTCTCTCTCTCTCTCTCTCTCTCTCTCTCTCTCTCTCTCTCTCTCTCTCTCTCTCTCTCACCATAAAGAGCCTGGCATCTTATCGACCATCGCCTCCTCCCTGGTCAGTCTTGTTGGTTTTCTGTCATATCAAAGGCAAAAATTCAATTCGATGCCAAATACATCTAAAAATTAATGAGTTTTAAGACGGAGACGAGTGAGCATTTTGGATCAGCCGGTAACAGGGTAGTCGATGGATATGTTTTCTCTCTCTCTCTCTCTCTCTCTCTCTCTCTCTCTCTCTCTCTCTCTCTCTCTCTCTCTCTCACAAAATTACTATATCTTATTTTTTATTGTGGCAAATTACTTTCCATCTTCTGCTACGATGAGGTTGAAAGGGAGGTATCCACTCTGTTTGTTTGTTTGTTTGTTTGTTTGTTTGTTTGCTCATTTTTATTTGTGTGTTTTTGTTTTTGTTCGTCTGCTTTTTTTTGTCTGTCTGTGTGGGGGGAGGAAAGTTTTTGTCTGTTTCTCTCTCTCTCTCTCTCTCTCTCTCTCTCTCTCTCTCTCTCTCTCTCTCTCTCTCTCTCTCTCTCTCTCTCTCTCTCTCTCTCTCTCCCACCCACCTTAATTCTGTTTTGACCTCCTTCGCCAGTCAAGCACCTTTTAAGTACCTATGATAATGACTTTCACCAGATTTCTTTTTGTTATCTTCCTGAATTAGTTTGTTTTCCTCTCTCCTTCACAGGTGTTGTCTGGCCGGCACGCAAGCGACAGGTAAGTGGAATTATTATGATTACCTTTTCGTTATACTTCGATTTTCGTCTTCAGGTTATTTTTACCTTCATTCACTTCAAAGCACTGAGTCTCTCGTCTTTCCGCGTTTATGCAGACAAGGTACCTGCAGGGGAGGAGAGAGATGTTTGTTAGTACGTGTGAATGGAGGGAACGGATTGATGCTTGATAAATGAAAGAGAAAGGATGAAAAAGAACAGGATTTGTGTTTTTTATCCCTCCAAGTTTCTGAAATCTATATATTTTGTTGTTGTTTGATAAATGAAAAAGAAATGATGAAAAAGAACAGGACTCGTGCTCTTTATGCCTCTAAGTTTTTTTTATTGTATATGTTTTTGTGGTGTAAGTAGAGATAGAAAGGGTAAGAAAAACACCTGTGTTATTTATATCTGTTTGTGTCATGGTATTACTTTTTGTGTTTGTGATTATCGAAGTGAAGAAACTGTGGAAAAGACCTTTTGATAATTACATGTGACTTTTTAAACTTCAGTACATTTCCTTCATTTTTCGTGTTTTTAAGGAATATTTTGTCTTTCCTTATAGCTTAGAAAGAAAATAAGATGCGAGTTTTTAATTTATAGCCATATGGTCTTTACAATATCATGAACATTACCTTTACTTTCCACCCTTGTTTTTTTTTCAGTTATCTTATATAATATTAAGAACAGAAGACAGTAAAGGAAGCTGAAAAAAATCCTCTTTCTGACACTATAAGAATATTTAATATCTTCGTGGTCTGAGAAATAATTAGTTACTGAAATATAGAAATGCCATAATGCGTTTCTTTTTCTATTGTTTCGTTAATGTATAGTGCAATATTACAACATTCATTTTCCCTGTGGTCTTGAAATGAACTAGACATGGCACTTACACTCAAAAACTTTCGCAAAACCATGCCAATCATTTTCTCACTGCACACAAATCTTTCATAATTTCTTCTAGTACAGTGAATATGTAGTCTAATATTACATTTCTTTTATTATTTCCTTAATGTATAGTGCGATATTACAAAACTAGTCTCCTCTGTAGTCTTGAAATAAACTAGACAAGACACTCATACTCAAAAGCTTTCCCAAAACCATACCTATCATTTCCTCACTCAACACAAACATTTCATAATTTCTTTTTATTATATTGGAGTTGTAGTCTAATATTACATTTCCTCCCCTTTGTAGTGTAAGAAAAAAATTCGTGATACTCTTACACAAAATCTCTCACAGAACGTCCCCTTTTTCCCACGTTCCTCTCCTGCTACCAAAACACTCTCTGAGAGGACTCGTGCTTGTTTGATGGTATTACTTCATTGAGTGTGTATAGTGCACAGTAAAATACACATCAACATCAAAGTGAGAGAGAATGGAAAACATATACACTAAGAACAATTTTACCTCTCTCTCTCTCTCTCTCTCTCTCTCTCTCTCTCTCTCTCTCTCTCTCTCTCTCTCTCTCTCTCTCTCTCTCTCTCTCTCTCTCTCTCTCTCTCTCTCTTTGGAGGTGAAGAAAAAATGGAAAAGGAGGAGGAAGGAGAGGACAGGTTAACGTATCACTTCTCACGAGTGTATTAACAGAGAGAGATTGAAAGACTGGTGAAGATGAATGATTTTTGAAAAGGCGCAAGAGTCAGTGAGTAATGGGTGAGAGGGAGGAAGGGAAGTACATGACTGTGGAGGATAATAAGAAGGAAGAAGAGAAAAGAAGAAGAAAAAAAGATAGGAAAGAAGATTTATGTAAAGTAAAAGAAAGAAGAAATGAGAAGGAAAGGAAGGAAAGGAGGAACTAGTGAATTAATAAAAGAGAAACAAGGAAATAGGAGGAACTGGGCATGCATGTGAAACAAAGAAAAAATGAATAGAAAGGAGAAACAAAGATGAGTGAGGATAAAGGAGAGAGAAGAGAAAATTAGATAAAGATTGAAAGGAGTAGGAGGATGGTTAGAGAGAGAGAGAGAGAGAGAGAGAGAGAGAGAGAGAGAGAGAGAGAGAGAGAGGAAAAAAAAGCAAATCCCAGGTAATGAGTGTCGTCACTAAGGGAAAGGAAACACTGTACTTGGCGGGATTCCCAGGTAATCAACTCTCTCTCTCTCTCTCTCTCTCTCTCTCTCTCTCTCTCTCTCTCTCTCTCTCTCTCTCTCTCTCTCTCTCTCTCTCTCTCTCTCTCTCTCTCTCTCTCGTTTAAAACACTTGAGCCATTCTCTCGCTTCCTCGCAATTTCCATTTAAATAAGAAAACTAATGATTCACTTTTTTTTCTCTTGTCATTTTTGTTTTTATGGCCAAGAATTGTTCCCTCAAGTATTTTTCCCTCTAGTGTTTTTTTTTTCTTCCCTCTTTTTTTTTTCATTCTGTCCTTTCTTAATATTTGTCATAACCATTGCGTTGTCGTTATTGTCGATGTCCTTTTTACTTGTCTTTCTCTTTCCTTTTCTTCGTCTTCAACATTGTCCTCCATCTCTTCCTCCTCCTCCTCCTGCTCCTCTCCTTCCTCCTCCTCCTCATCTTCCTCATCTTCCACTTTCCTTTTCTCTTCCTCTTTCTCTTCTTTTTCTTCTTCCTTTTCCTCCTCCTCTTCCTCCTCTTCCTAGTCCTCTTCCTCCTCCTCCTCCTCCTCCTCCTCCTCTTCCTCTTCCTCCTCCTCCTCCTCCTCCTCCTCCTCCTCCTAGATGATAAAGTATTTTGCTCACCGCCTCAGCAAACTTATGAATCTCATCTCCCCATCCAGCTCTTTGTCTGCCTGAACTGCCTTCTTCCCCTCCCTCCCTACATGCTGCTTCAATCAAGGCTCTTCTCTTCCCAACACTCGTTATTTACTTCCCCAAATCAGTAATTATGTCATTTTACTCTAATTGGTTTCGTATTTGCGATTCTTGTTTTTCATTTAGTTTTTTGCATGTTTATTATTTATTTTGTATGTTTATCTTTCTACTTTTCCTACTCAGAATTTTTATTAGCATGTTGTTCCTTTTGTATGTGATCTTATCTTTTTGTTTTATTTATATCATGTGGGCTTTTCACGAGAGTTTATGGGCTAAAGGGGATACATTTTGGGGCACCTCCTATCTCAAAGCTCACCTTTTAGGAAATCGTTGCCCCGAATGAGGAAGCCCAACCTACACTCGGACCGTGGACAGGATTCGAACCCGTACGCTTGGAGACCCCTCAAACCCCAAAGCACGCATGGTTCCACTGTACCACGTTGTTTATCTCTTGTCAATTGGTCAAGTTTATGTAATCTTTCAACCGTCCCTGCTGGCGAAATCTGTAGACCTCTTAACACTTTCCCAGTTTAGTGTATTTAGTTTAATTACTTTAGTTTTACTGATTCTTATTTTGTTATTTACCTTACAGATGTTTACCAATAGCTAGTCATTAAGTAGTTATTCTTCATCTCCTTTAATGACGAACTCTCTATCTCACCTTCTGTAAGTTTCCTTTGTTTGCAGCTACCACTGTTTCTGACGTGTCTTAAATAGTCTCATCACACCGCAAGATATATACTGCATTTTTACTTTACTCTTTTTTTCTTCATAAGCGAGCATGTTTTTTTTTTTTTTAATCATTGTTTTGTCTTTTGCTTAGTTTTTTTCTGGTCGATCAGTCTTATTTTCACATATAATACTTGTGTGGCTTAGCTTGAAGCGATTCTTTTCTTTGTTACAACTTTAGTGCAGATAACTTTTTTTTTTTATTCCTTGTCTATTCCGCCACGTAAACTTGTTCTGTCTTTTGATTAGTTCTTTTCCAGTCGATCAGTTTTATTTTCACATATAATCCTTGCGTGGCTTAGCTTGAAGTGATTATATTCTGTATTACAACGAATTCCGTGCAGACTTTATTTTTTATTCCCCGTCTAATCCGCCACGTAAACTGAGAATGTTCCCTGTTTTATTTGCATACTTTGTATTTAGTCTTTAATATTTATAGAGTCGACTTTAATCCAGTCCAGAGCCGAAACTTTTCTTTTCATTTTAAAAGTTATGAATATGTTTATTTACCTGAGCGGCGAAGATTTCAGTGATGGGAGAGAGAGAGAGAGAGAGAGAGAGAGAGAGAGAGAGAGAGAGAGAGAGAGAGAGAGAGAGAGAGAGAGAGAGAGAGAGAGAGAGAGAGAGAGAGAGAGAAAGAAAGAAAGAAAGAAAGTGTGTGTGTGTGTGTGTGTGTGTGTGTGTGTGTGTGTGTGTGTGTGTGTGTGTGTGTGTGTGTGTGTGTCTGTATGTGTCGTCTGCAGATTCCTCATACTTTTTCCCTCCCCAAAGTCGTGTAGTGTGTCTTAAGGGGGAGGGCGAGGTATGTGAGGGTAGGGAGAAAATCAGAAAGGGTACAAGGGTGAGTGGTTGAAATGGAAGTACAGGAAAAACAGTGTGAAGGGTGGAAGTTTTGTTAGTGTAGGGAGGACAAGTTTAGAAAGAGACACAGAGAGAGGAGAGAGGGAAAAGAGAGTGAGAATTAATCATATATTTGCATCAATTTATCATAGACTGGTTGCCATTGTTTGTATGAAAAAAGATATATATACGTAAAATAGGTTTGACAATGTGAATAACTGTCTGAAATTGATGATTCTTCTTAATTATTTTACATGAGTTACACTGCCATTTTTTTTACTTACTGAGAGGGAGTGTGTGTGTGTGTGTGTGTGTGTGTGTGTGTGTGTGTGTGTGTGTGTGTGTGTGTGTGTGTTACGATTTTCTTTTTTCCTCTCTTCAAATTAGTATTCATGAAAGAAGCGAAGTATAATGCTTTGATATGTGCTCGTCCTCGTCTCAGCATCATTATTTAAGTCTCTCTTTTTATGTTATTTTTCGTCACCAACAAAAGGAAAACTTAATTGAATATTCCTTTCATTAGATAATCTTCGGAAACCATGTTGCTTCCTTCCTTCCTTCCTTTCTTACTTTCTTCCTTTATTTCTTTCCTTCTTACCTTCTTTTTTCCTTTTCCAGTTTTCCCTCTTTCCTCCCTTTTTTTTACTTCCTTCTTTCCTTCCTTTATTTATTTCCTTTCTTCCTTTGTTTTCTTATTTTTTGGCTTCCTTTCTTTCCTTTCCTCATGTTTTCCCTCCATCCTTCCTTCCTTCCTTCCTCCATTCCTTTTTTTTCCTTTCTTCCTTTATTTCTTTCTTTTTTGCCTTCCTTTTTGTGCTTTTCTTCCTGTTCTCCATTCTTTCTTTTTACTTAATTTTTTTCTTTGTTTTCTTCCTTCCTTCCTTTTTCATCCTTTCTTCCTTCCGTTCTTTCTTTTTTTCCTATCTTTCTTTTTTACTCTTATATTTTATTATCTTATTTTTACTTCCTTATTTGCTTTATTTTTTCTGTAATTTTGTCCTTTTATTACTATTTATTTTTTCCATTCTCATTCATCTACATTTCCTTGCCTTACTTTATTTCTTCTTTCTCTAATTCTACCCTTCATTATCTCTCTCTCTCTCTCTCTCTCTCTCTCTCTCTCTCTCTCTCTCTCTCTCTCTCTCTCTCTCTCTCTCTCTCTCTCTCTCTCTCTCTCAAATTATTCTTTCATTGCTTTTTTTTAACTGAATCTCTGTGTTTTCATCTTCCCACGTCTTTATTTTTTCCATTGCTTTACTCATGTTCCCTTTTTTTCCTGCATCCTTTTATCTTTTAATTTAATTTCAGGTGCGTTTTACCTTCAACATCTTTATTTTCGAATTTCTTGCCTCATTAGTGTTGACATGCATTATTTCAACATTTAGTATTTTGTTTTTAAGTTCATGTTCGGTTTTTTTGTTAGATTTTTTTTAACATGATTCTTTTTAGTTATAGGACAAGACTACATGTGAGGTTATGCAGTCAAAGTGCAAACTAAGCATGTAGATTTACGTACACAAGCTTTTCCATTA
>NC_059292.1:36914042-36936542 GCF_017591435.1 Portunus trituberculatus
TTACTATTTCACCCACCCACTAATCCACCTCACTCTGCAACACATGGTAATCCCTCTTATGTAAATGCGCAGACACGATTCACCAGTTCATAAAATTCACTTGTTAGTTTATTACTGGGCTCATTAGTGCATAGCGCGTCCAAATGGCGTGTTTGCAGATTGTACGTGAAAGGTAAGAGGTTATTGTCATTATGCTGGTGTTGTGTGTATTGGTGTGTAATGGTTATTGTTGTTGTTAGTGGTGGTGGTGGTGTTATTGTTATTGGTGTTATTATCATTATCATCATTAGAATTATTATCACTACTACTACTTCTACTATTATTACTACTAATAATACTAATACTAATACTACTACAACTACTGCCACCACCACTACATAATTACTACTACTACTACTACTACTACTACTACTACTACTACTACTACTACTACTACACACACACACACACACACACACACACACACACACACACACACACACACACACACACACACACACACACACACGGATAAAAAAAAACTTACACAACTCTCCTAGACACTCACAACACGCAGTAACGGTGGCAAGCATTAATTCCTGAAAGAAGAGCCTTAAAGAAAGTCAAAATTAGGTTTCATTTAAGGGATTGGGTGGTGTGTACAATGTTGTACGAGGCGGCGGCGGAGGAGAGCAGGACGGGCGAGGAACTTCTGTCTTCTTGTGTATTCCGTAAGTAATCAAGATAATGAACTTCCTTCAATGGACGAGGAGGAGGAGGAGGAGGAAGAGGAGGAGGAGGAAGAGGAGGAGAATGAGGAGGAAAAGCAGGAGGAGGAGAAGCAGCAGGAGGAGCAGGGAGGGAAGGGAGGGGGAGAATGAACAAGACCAGCAGGAACACCAATGTAGGTTAGAAATAAAATAAGAAATATAAAGAGAACAATGATGGGGGAGAAGAGGAGAAAGGAGAAAAAACAAAAAAAAACACATACCTTTATTAATAAGAGTGGGCACAGTTGAGAAAAAATTCCTATACCTATTTTAATCCACGGAAAAAAATATCACTACCTATTCTATTTGTTTTCTCTATATTGTTGAACCAAAAGATTAAGTATTAAATCCCAGCCCCACGAAGCGAATATATTCAAATGGTCACCTTCGCGCTTCAAATAACAAGAAATGGAAAATAGAGACAACGGAAGGCGTGAATTTAGAAGTATTTTGAGTATTCTAGGATATACACTTCTACGATACCTTATACACGAACATTACAAAAGAACACATACTTAAGGATAAAAATTAAGTTTTAAATCCCAACCCTAGGAAGCGAATATATTTAAATGGTCACCTTTGCGTTTCAAATAAAAAAAAAAAGTGGAAAATATAGACAACATAATGTGTAAAGTTAGAAGTACCTTGAGTGGTGTATGATGTACGTGTCTAGGATATATGCGAACATTATAAAAGAACATATATTTCAGATAAAAAAATGAAAAATATAGGCGAAGTAAGGTGTAGAGTTAAAAATACCTTGATTGATGTAGGATGTACCTGTCTAGGATATATGCGCACATTATAAAAGAACACATATATCAGAAGGAAAAAGACACCAAAAAAATTCTCCTTAATCTAATATTCCTGTCAGCTCACTAAAGGCAACATAGCATAGACTCAGTAATCAGTTTCTTAGTACAGAGTTTATAGAGAGCATTAAAACATGAAGTAATAAAGAAGGAATATGTATGGAATAAGGCTCCCAACTTCATTATGTTTTATACTTGGACAAATGGTATATACTGGATATTTTATAGCTTATTTCTTTCTTAATGTCAGTCGAACGTCAAAACTTAGAAGCGATAGTAAAAAGTTAGGGAGTTGTTTGTGAAGTGGCCTCCTATATTTTTATCCTTATATGAGAGTTTTAAGTTTAGCTATTGATATGAGCGGTATTTTCAAAGTATGTCATTCTCGTGTCCAAGTGAATCTTAAACGAAACTTTTATGGGTAGCATTAAGCCAGAAAAACATGTCAGAGTTTTCATTATTTTTCGTCCGTCTCTCAATCTTCTAATGTTCTTTATTTCCTTTGTCTTTTATACTTCCCTTCCTTTTCAGTTCTCTTCGTTTAGGTTGTCCATTTTCTTATCATTTGCTACACTAGTTCAACTCTTCCTTTTGTTCCTTTCTTCGTTTTCTGCGAACATAGCTTCAACATCAATCACGGTTAACTTCTCCCATATTCCTTCCCTTCCTCTCACCCTTACCTATCTCTCTCTCTCTCTCTCTCTCTCTCTCTCTCTCTCTCTCTCTCTCTCTCTCTCTCTCTCTCTCTCTCTCTCTCTCTCTCTCTCTCTCTCTCTCTCTCTGAGTAGGTCGTTCTTCAGACTTACCTCCTTTCTTCTCCCCTCTCCTCCTATTCCTCCTCCTCCTCCTCCTCCTCCTCCTCCTCCTCCTCCTCTTCCTCCTCCTCCTCCCCTTCCTCCTTCTCCTCCTCCTTCTCCTCCTCCTCCTCCTCCTCCTCCTCCTCCTCCTCTTCCTCCTCCTCCTCCTCCTTCTCCTCTTCCTCTCCCTCCTCCTCTGCCTTCTTCTCCTCTTCCACCTCCTAGTCCTCCTACCTTTCCTCTCCATGATTCCCTCCTTTTCTTCCTCCTTCCTTCCATCCCTTCCTATATCAGTCCCCCCTTCCTCCTCTCCCTCTCTCTCCCTCCCTCTCCCTCTTGATGCTGCTCAGTGGAGTTGTGGAAGGAATTCTCAAGGTTTCCTCTACGACGTTATGTACGAAATTTTAGTGTATTTGGAAGAAAAGAGAGGATATGGAGAGAGGTGAGTTAAGGGCGGAAGTATGCTGAGAGTGAGAGAGAGAGAGAGAGAGAGAGAGAGAGAGAGAGAGAGAGAGAGAGAGAGAGAGAGAGAGAGAGAGAGAGTTTTGCACTTAAATTAGAGATGGCTGGAGTGCATTTTCTGTTCTCTTTCTCTCTCTCTCTCTCTCTCTCTCTCTCTCTCTCTCTCTCTCTCTCTGTCTGTCTGTCTGTTTGTCTATATTCCTCTCTTTCTCTCTGTGTGTGTGTGTGTGTGTGTGTGTGTGTGTGTGTGTGTGTGTGTGTGTGTGTGTGTGCCCGTCCGTTAATCCGTACCATAATTTATCGCTCTAATATCGTAATATGACTGGAGTAGACGTCAGAAGAGTGACTGGTTATCTTTTTTATATAGATCAAAGGAAATTTCGTTCATGCTATCAAGCAGCGGTGCATAAATCATCAGAAAATAAAGAATAGAACAAAATCTGCAAATGCTTTCACATCACAGTATAAAAATGGAATGTGTTCGAAAAATACCCTAAAATACACACATCGACAAAGGTGATAAGAGTATATATAACATGAACATAGATATATATATATAGAGAGAGAGAGAGAGAGAGAGAGAGAGAGAGAGAGAGGGGGATAATGGTGGTCGTAGTGATAAAGAAAGATAACTCAGTCGTTGGGCGAGGAAGAGGGAAGTGCTCACTAATAACTTGTGGGAACTGCCGGGCCTCGACGATAATGGAGGGAGGAGGAGGAGAAGGAGGAGGAGAAGGAGGAGGAGGAGGAGGAGGAGGAGGAGGAGGAGGAGGAGGAGGAGGAGGAGGAGGAGGAGGAGATGGAGGAGGAGGAAGAGGAGGAACAGGGTAAGGGCAAGGAGTAGGTGCTCTGTAGAAAGAAGATGGAATGTATAGGGAAAAAGTAGTAACAGGAGGAAGAAGTGGAGGAGGAGGAAGAGAATGAGGAGAACGAGGAGGAGGAGGAGGAGGAAGAGGAGGAGGAAGAGGGGAAGGAGAAGGAAGAGGAATAGAAGGAGGAGGAGGAGGAGGAAAAGGAAGAGGAGGAAAAGGAAAAGGCTAATAAAGAGAGAGAGAGAGAGAGAGAGAGAGAGAGAGAGAGAGAGAGAGAGAGAGAGAGAGAGAGAGAGAAGCGATTAGACTTTTCTCCAATCGTGTACATTTGCATTATCCAATCAGCAAAAGATTAGTGCAGTCATTGTGAAAGTTCATTGTGATTCTCGTTTTCTGCCTCAGCGCTCCCCGATTGCCCGTGTGTTTGTGTATGTTTGTGTGTTATCTCCATCATCATCATCATCATCATCATCATCATCATCATTATCATCGTCATGTTGAACTGGTCTCTATTGATTTAAAAACTAATATTTACCTGCATTTAAATAAACTCTTGGGAATATTTCAACCGCATTTCACTTACTAACTGCATTTTCATGACAATTTACATTATTTTAATCTAACATTTCAAGATAACTAGTCTAATTGTTCGATATAATACCATATTAAAAGTAGTTCTCATAAAAAAATCAGACACAAACAAAAATAAATGTCTCCGAAATCCAGACAAATGGACCTCTTTATTTTTTTTCTCTCGTTATAACAAATTTTAAGACTTTTTTCTATACCCTTTTTCTTTCGCAAGACTGAACCAGCACCACGACAGGAGCGAAAAATACCGTCCTCCTTAATCCCTCAGACTGCATCCTCAGCCTCAGCCTTGGCGCGGCCGGTCCTCTGTTTTCTTTCTGTAAAATTCTCAGCTCCGACTAAATCTGCTCTTCGCTTTTGTAAATTTTAGAATATCCGAGCGGGTGTGTTTCCGTCGGGGAGTTTTTCGCATTAAGGGGGAATTACGGCAGGGGTGGGCGGAGTGCTGGGGAGATGAACAGTCTGGCGTGAGAGGGGAGCACGGGGAAGGAGAGGAGAGGAGAGATAGAGGGAGAGAGGGGAGAGCAAAGAAGAGGATAGCAGAGAGACAGGAATGCTTAACCGTAGTGGAAGGAGGTGAATTCTTGCCACTTAAGTCTCTGAAAGGTAAAAGTGGATTGTTTGGAGTTTGTGTTTCGTGTTGTCAGTTTTATAAATCAAAGAAAAGAGATTTGTTTGTTGCAGTGGCTGTCTTTCTTTCTATGTCTTTGTGTCCGCTAGTGTGTGTGTGTGTGTGTGTGTGTGTGTGTGTGTGTGTGTGTGTGTGTGTGTGTGTGTGTGTGTGTGTGTGTGTATCTGTAACTGTGATTCTTTATTTTTTTTATTTATCTTTGTGCCGCTATACTTGCCTCCTACTCCACCCCACACATCGCTCTCTCTCTCTCTCTCTCTCTCTCTCTCTCTCTCTCTCTCTCTCTCTCTCTCTCTCTCCCCCATCTCTAAAACTAACCTCTTAATCTTTAAATTCCATTCACTCTTCCTGACAGAAGCTCTTATGCATTTACTCTATTCACTTTCCTTCCATCCCTCTCCTCACCCGCGACTCCTCCACCAAACCAGTCAGACTCTCGGTAATAATGAAGTTGAATGTACCTGTATAATTTATGTTCCCAAAATACGAGGGGTAATATCTCTGATGGCGGCCGGAGCTCCATGTCATCTCGATCCTCCCTGAGTTATGTTGTCATTGTGAACTCGGACATTCTTTTTGCTGTGGTAATCAGTCAATGAGCACTGTCCAGACCGATCCCCAGAGTGGTTTTCATTGGCCGGGAGTGCTGGTGACGTCATGAGACATATGGTGCATGATCAATTAGAGTGACTCGCTTGCTCAGCCATGGCGGTCTCTAATTTACCTTTATGTAAATGTAAAGGGATTTTTTATTTTTAGCCTTTCGTTTTTACTGCCGGAGGGACAAACTGACCTTGCTAACTTATGCTCGATTTAACTGCCAGGAAAAGACGCGTAACTTTTCCAGTGTATTTGTCGTGTTTTTTTTTTCCTAATATTCTTTCAATTGTTTTGGTGAATTAGAAGGAAAATTATCTTATTTTTCTTGCCTTAAATGCAATCATGATAAATAGCGTTTTCTATGCTGATGGTTTAGTTACCTGTTACCTACATACATTTGTAAATAGATACATATAAACATACATACATATATACATGTATAAATAGTAGTGATTATAGTATCAAAAGTAGTATATTAATAAAAAACAAAAGTAATGCGTTATACAGTCATTTTCGTTCAACTTAAGCAAACACACACTCACACACACACACACACACACACACACACACACACACACACACACACACACACACACACACACACACACACACACACACACACACACACACACACACACACACACACACACACACACACACACACACACACACAGAGCAAGAAAATACCAGATATTCACAAAAAAACCGCGTCGAAAGAACACGATAGCAATAATAGAAGCTAGAGCATGAGAAAAGAAATATTATCAGGTAAAAATGATAAAAAATGCATGGTGATAAAAAGTAAAAACAGTATTTTTTTTCAATATCCTTGGAAAATTTCAAAGATAATAAAGATTATTTTTTACGTGTATTTTTTTACGGAGGAATTAATTCAGACAGCGCTTCAGTGGAAAGCGAAAAGAAAAAGGAAATTTGACTTAGGATCAAAAGTATTATCATTCTACGAAGTCTCTTGGCTCTCTCCATTTCTTCATCCAAATTTTTTCTTCGACGTTAAACCTTTCCATCTCTCTTTTTCTTCTTTATTATACTTCCCTTTTACAATCATACATTTCTCAAATCAAAACAGTGTTCCGTGTCACTCCTTGTAAAAACTGAGAAGTCTGCTGATGTCTGTTCTTCTTTCTATGTCTCTTATTTTTCTTTTTCATTACCAGTCCTCCAATCTCTCTCTCTCTCTCTCTCTCTCTCTCTCTCTCTCTCTCTCTCTCTCTCTCTCTCTCTCTCTCTCTCTCTCTCTCTCTCTCTCCTGGACTGGCAGCATCTTGAACCTAAATCAGCCATCATCACCTGCTGTTTTCTCAGACACTCGCCTCACTTCTCAGCCTCACCGGATTCCCTTCTCTCGCTCCTTTCCTCTTACTCTCTTCGACTCCCGTCAGCGGCAGCAGGGTGGTGGAGAACGTTCGTCAGCTGTGAGGGAGCGGTAACCTCTCAGCATTTCAAAGTGTACGAGACTGCAGTGTTCCCTTCCTTTAATTTTTGAAGGATTTTGTTACTTTTATTGGTCTTATACTATGCTTTGATTTATTCGTATGTCTTGTTTTAATTAATACTTTTCTTTTGTCTTATAGTGTTTGTTATTTTTGTTTTCGTGGGTGTTCTCGTTTCTGTTGTGTTTTTTTTGTGTATATGGTTATTCATATTATTATTCGTATGGCACATACACCTGAACCGATGCAAACGTTCCTCAACAAAGCATGGAGGCGGAAGGACGGATACTGTCAAGGTATAATTAGTGGCAAAATGGCTTTCCTCGGAGTCATCAATCATTCAGACGTCACGTGTTTGTTTCCTCTCCAAATTGTATACCATTCCACTGCTCATTTGCACCTCATCTGTCTTGCGTTCATCCTACTATCCATATTCTGTTTCATTTCCAGCATATATTCATTTAGTCATTCTGTTTTCCATATTTCTATCTTATTTTTTCCATTACTTATTTTTCCTTTTTGTTTAAGTTTCGTTTTGTTTTTACTGGAAAATTTTAGTTTTATGGAACCGGCGGCATAATAGATAGTGGTGGAGAGCAGTGAGCGTGGGATCGGGCCGACGTCCACGTGTAGGTTTGAATCCCCTCATGTACCGTCTTTAAACTATGTCATTTGTCGAGTGGTATAAAGTTACCTAAATATCACCATGTTACTCAGGTTCTAATTACACCAAAGATGCGCTTGGGAGGTGATATGGGCCATAATATTGGTGCCACTATATATGAAATTGCCTGAACAACTAATGGATGGAAGCTGAACAGTGCTTCCTATACATACTCTCTCTTCAAGTATACCTACAGGCGCCCTAGGCCATACGCGTCTTCGTCCATTTTTCTCTCCCTCCCAGCTGCTTGCTCTGTACAAGGGCCTTATCCGCCCGTGTATGGAGTATGGCTCTCATGTCTGGGGGGGATCCACACACACAGCTTTACTAAACAAGGTGGAATCTAAAGCTTTTCGTCTTATCAACTCTTCTCCTCTAACTGACTGTCTTGATTCTTTAAGTCACCGCCGCAATGTTGCATCTTTATCTGTCTTCTACCGCTGTTTTCATGCTGTCTGCTCTTCTGAACTTGCTAACTGCATGCCTTCCCCTCCTGCGGCCTCGCTGCACAAGACTCTCTACTTCTTCTCATCCCTATTCTGTCCATCTTCCTAATGCAAGAGTTAACCAGTATCTTCACTCCTTCATTCCCTACACTGGTAAACTCTGGAACTCTCTACCTGTGTCTGTATTTCCACCTGCCTATGACTTAAACTCTTTCAAAAGAGGAGTGTCAAGACACCTCTTACGTTAACTGGACCCTCCTTTTAGATTTTTTTGTTTCTTCTCTTTCTACTTTCCTCTTAACAGGGCCTGGCAACCAGCGGGATTTTTTTTTTCCAACACTTTGTTTGCCCTTGGCCAGTGCCCTTGTAATGTAAAAAAAAAAAAAAAAAATACCATAAAAAAAAATATATATATTAATTTCATCTTCTTTTTGTTGTCTTCCTTATTTTTTTTCCATATTTTCCATGTCTCAGCTTTTACTATATCTTTTATTTCACTTATATTTTTCTCTTTCCCGACAATTTCTAAGGTGACATAACTGCTCCTCTACTTAATTAAACAAAGTAACATATTGCCTATTGACTTCATCTGTATTACCAAACAACTTCTTCAAGATTAGACAACTGTTGTCTTCTAGATCGGCCTTATTCTAACTTTAGTGAAATCTGGGCCGCCACAGTAAGAGCCGCGGCAGCGTACTGAACCCTCGGCCCCTTCCGGGATGTGTTTTGATGACTTACCTCAACTTTTGTTCCTCAACTCGCGTCCATTTTCATAATTCCGCGTGGCTGGCAAAGAGCGCCCACCGGAATCAATACTTGTAGCCACTCAACTCCTCCTCCTCCTCCTCCTCCTCCTCCTTTTTTTCGTCCTCCTCCTCCTCTTCCTATTCCTCCTCTTTCTCCTCCTCCTCCTCCTCCTTTTTTTCGTCCTCCTCCTCCTCTTCCTATTCCTCCTCTTTCTCCTCCTCCTCCTCCTCCTCCTCCTCCTTTTTTTCGTCCTCCTCCTCCTCTTCCTATTCCTCCTTCTCTTCATCTTCCTCCTCCTCCTCCTCTTCCTCCTCTTCCTCTTTCTCCTCCTCTTCCTCCTCCTTCCTCCTCCTCCTCCTCCTCCTCCTCCTCCTCCTTCTCCTTCTCCTCTTCCTCCTCCTCCTCCTCCTCCTCCTCCTCCTCCTCCTCATTTTCCTCCTCCTCCTCCTCCTTCTCCTTTTCTTCCTTTTCGTCCTGCTATATCCTCTTTCTCATTCTACTCTTCCTCATTTTTTATCTAATCAAAACGTCTTCCTATTTTCTCAATCTTATTCATATTCTTTATCTTTTTACTTCTTCTTCATCCTCATCCTCTTCTTACTTCTCTTCTTCTTTAACTTTTCCTAATTTTCTAAACTTGGTCATTATTAAAGACAATCATCATCTTATAATTGCTTGTCATCCTTTACACCTCTCTTTATCACACTCTCTGTCACCTACATCAACAGTTTCATAAGTCACTTTCATCACCATCTTCATTTATCATTACTAGCAATCCTTATCATCCCTTTCCTCTACCCAATAGATTTTAACTTTCTAATATCATCATCACATAAGCTCATCACTCCTGCCTAATTATCAGCAGAGGCAAAACCACCAGAAAAAAAAAGTAAATCAGCTGACTCTGTTCTCTTGTTTTCTATTTTTTATGGGATCTGCATCATAAGTTGCCTCTCTTTATCTCTTCATTCTTTCCCTTTCCCTTTGTGTGTTGTGGGTTGGATGCCCTTAGTTCATTTCATTGATATATGAGAAATAGAAACAGTGTAATGATAGTAAAAAATAAAAGAATCAACTCAGCAAGAGACAGACAACACTAAAGAAGTTTTCCTGTATTGCCTTAGATTGAGATGAAAGGGACAAGAAATAATTTGGTTCCTTATAATATTAGAAATCATGTCTTCTCTCTCTCTCTCTCTCTCTCTCTCTCTCTCTCTCTCTCTCTCTCTCTCTCTCTCTCTACAAGCAACACCAAATCTTGATATTCAAAACTTATTCAGTGGTACATTCTATAAGCACCTTCCCTACATCTACCAATTAAACTCTCTCTCCTTCTTTCTCTCTCTGTCAGCATCATTCTCACATTCCATTCACAAAAGGGTAAAAAAAGTAATAGTTTCAGCTACCTATGCAGGCAAAGATAATGAATGATACATTTATGGTCGAGTATGCGCGTATGTATGTCTGTGTTAATGTGGGAGTATGTGAGTATTGTCCTTTTGCCTAACGTGTATGCCTGTCAGAGCAACCACGCTACTATCTCGGAAACGGTCAGGGCATCTGCTATGGGTGACAAGAGCCTGGAGGAGAGACGTCGTTTGCTGATGCTCGGGACAATGGATCATATTCTGAAACACATCTGCTTTATGGTGCAGGCACTATGCTAATCTTATCTGCAGCTTTCCAATTTTAGTATATGTACATCCGAAGCAAGTACGCTGCTTTATTCATCTACTAGCATCAAAAGGCAGTAATTTAAGTTGCAGGTTTTAAATATTAAAGATGTTTTCATGTATCTAGTGACTGACTGCAATGATACTTCGTTAGCAAGAAAAAAAAAACTTTTATAACGCAATTAATCATATGTATGGCCTTGAAAAATGGTCGTGCTGTGAGAACAGACTTTCCGAATCAAGATACATTAAGGGTGGGAGAGGATGGGGAGGAGTAATATATGAAAGTCTCGGTGCCTTCATGTTGCACCGCTGACTATCATCTGCTAAGCCTAGGAGGTAAATGTGAAAATCTACATGTTCCCCCGTATCCCCGCCTCGCTGAGCTGCCAGGCGGGTTGCATTTGGTATTGCTGCGTATTTCTCTCTTTTTGGCGCGTTTTGTGACGAGCTTTAAATACGGTTTGTGATGATGGCAGTTCTGGTTTGCCTGTCTCTGAGTAGCTTAAAGGGATGTTAATCTTGTACCCTGAAAGATTACTTTAGTACCCTAAGCGATATGAACGCTCGTAAATGTTTATGCAGTGGTGGAATAGAAACTTGAAGCAACTTCGTAACTTTAGTAGTAGTTTTTAATGCGTTTTATTCTTTATTTCGTTAACTAAGTAACATAACCACTGTTTGTTTAGGATAATCTTTGTGGAACTGGTAATAATTTTGTAATAAAGTGAATAGTGTTAATGATGGTAATAGTAGTAGTAGTAGTAGTACTAGTAGTAGTAGTAGTAGTTGTTGTTGTTGTTGTTGTTGTTGTTATAGTAGTAGTAGTAGTAGTAGTAGTAGTAGTAGTAGTAGTAGTAGTAGTAGTAGTAGTAGTAGTAGTAGTAGTAGTAGTAATTGTAGCAGTAGTAGTAAAAGTAGTAGCAGTTGTTTTTGTTGTTATTTTTGTTGTTGTTGGTGGTGGTGTTTTTGTAATAACAGTAGTAATAGTTGTAGTAGTAGAAATAGTAGTAATAATAGTAGCAGTTGTTGTTGTTGTTGTTGTGATAGTTGTAGTAGCAGTAGTAAACTATGAACACACTAATTAAGAACAAGAGGGTGAAAGAAGCAGTGACTCCTTTGTAATGATCTTGGGATAATAGTAGGCCTCGATTTCATGGTGTATTAATACGTAGATGCTTTGATGCAACTAGTCCTTATCCTCTTTGGCTATGAGTAGAATGAGTAGTCGCGTTGCCACACATAGAAATTAATCTTGTTAGTCTTGTATTGGTAGCCTGAAATGATGTTTTGTGTGTGTTTTCAGTGAATTGGGTGTATACGTGTGAGTAATTAGTTGAGCGAATTCAGTGGTGTTAGTAGCGTATATATTTCAATTTATTCAAGACCATCCTTCATGAACACACCCCTGATTATTGCAGTATTTGACGATCGCACTTTATTATACAGTGATATAATCCTAATTCATACCAGTGCAGTGGGGGAAAATAAACAAATATATAGGTACAGTTCATATAGTTTGTAGCAAGCCAGCTCCTGTTTCCCTAATCCCTGTGAGAGTTGTGTGCTTTCAGTCTGTGTATAGAAAGGGAGATATGTGCGGAACTAGACAGAACACTGCACGATGTTTCACCAGGAATGGGCAATTGTTTACTTTTACCGAGAACAACTAGCGATATTTTATACGTAATTATATTTCATAACGGCAGTACGTTGTTAGACTTACAACGAATAACTCGGGTAGACTGAGATGTGTGTTTGAGTTTATGTGTGTGTGTTTGTGTGTGTGTGTGTGTGTGTGTGTGTGTGTGTGTGTGTGTGTGTGTGTGTGTGTGTGTGTGTTTATGAGAGAGAGAGAGAGAGAGAGAGAGAGAGAGAGAGAGAGAGAGAGAGAGAGAGAGAGAGAGAGAGAGAGAGAGAGAGAGAGACAGAGACAGAGAGAGACAGAGATTTTATTTTAAACATTTGTCAAGGGAAAAAGCAAATGAACACACACAAACACAAACACACACAAACACACACACACACACACACACACACACACACACACACACACACACACACACACACACACACACACACACACACACATAAAGTAGATGCTTTCTTTTTTATACTTCCCTTTCCTTTTCATTAAACTCTTCCTCCACCTTCTCCTCCTCCTTCTCTTCCATCACATCTTTCTGGCGGCAATAACCTTTGTTGTTATTCCGTAATAAGACTGAAATAAATCAATCAGTCATTTCGTCATTGTCTTTCTCCTCTGACACCACCACCCCCTCAACCGTCACCACCACAGCTTCACTTTAACCCATTCCCCTCACTGTCTTTTATTTCGTATTTAATTAAGTCTTGCCTCTCTTTTCCCTTCTCCTCCACAAGTATAAAAAGAAGCAGCGCGTTCAACTTGTCTTCATTACAGCGGAAAGCATCATTCATACCTCAGACAGTTCAAAAATTCACTGCTCTCATCACTTATTCCCTTGTTCTTGTTTCCATGTACAGAGGCGGCCACGTATGGGCTCTCCTCTGGTATGCGTGAGGTCAGAGGTCAAGGGTGTGAGATATTCATGTAACCGGAGCATGACAGAGCTTCGTCCGAAATCGATGGGAACACGGGAACAGAAGGGGAAGGGAGAGGGAGAGGGAAGAGAGAGAGAGAGAGGTGAGTGGCAGGATGGTAGAGAGAGAGAGAGAGAGAGAGAGAGAGAGAGAGAGAGAGAGAGAGAGAGAGAGAGAGAGAGAGAGAGAGAGAGAGCAAAACAGACACGCTTGACTTTCATCACAATTACAGAACAGTCAAATCAATCACTATATACCCACACCAATCAATCTCTTCTTTCTGTACCTTCCTCTCACTCCCAAACTTAAAGAGAGAGAGAGAGAGAGAGAGAGAGAGAGAGAGAGAGAGAGAGAGAGAGAGAGAGACTAAACACAATTAGTATGGGTTGTATTGGAATATAATGCATATTAATTTTGATGCTTTTTTTTTCTCCTGCTTCTTTGACTTTTAATTGCTGTTCATGTTGATCTTGCTTTTGATTCCTGTCCGTCGTTCTCTTTCATGTCCTTCCTTTTCACTGCGGTGTTTCCTCTCTATTAAATATTCATGTCCGCCTGTCAGAAGGTTGGTCGTGGGGACAGTGCACGAGGTCGTAAATTCATGTAATCCTTTTCTCATTAACTCTTTTTTTCTTTAGTAAAACAGAGGAAAAATATATATTTCTATAGTACTTTACTCGGTATAGGGTGTATTCCTTATGTTTTTTTTAATTCTTTTTATTTATACCATGTGGGCTTTTCACTGGAATTTATGGGCTAAAGGGGGTGTTTTACGCAATAATATGACGTGAGTTTAGTTTATTAATTTGAAAGATGAAAGATGGAAATGAGAGTAATTGAGTTGTTGGATATTGCGCTGAAGGATATAGAGTTCTTGTATCTTTAACTTTTTAATTAGTATAAGCTCTGTTCTTTAAGCTGAGTAGAATAGTCTGCTCGAAGATTGCATTATCGTGTGGATGCAAAGATGTAATTGAATAAAAATAATTCTATTTTCGTTCATTCCAATTGTCTCTAGTTCAAAATAACTGGACGTGTCATGGTGTCATTAGCGGTGAAAAGGGAACGGAAAGCCTGGTGTTCTTGTAATTACTTACCAAGACTATTCCGGGGCAAGACGCTCGCTGGGGACCGCAGCCTAATGCTTGCTGCCCGGCGGCCTTACATAAAAGGGGATGAGTCAGGAGTATTTTACCTTTAACAGGTAGTAATGGACCCTCAGTAGGATGACCATTAGAGCTAAATTACCTGGCCCTAAATAGGAGTCGTGTAATGTACTGGCCGTGAAAGTCCGAAATGTTGCAGGAAAATGGTGTGGCGCAGCTGGCGGCGGGAGATGCCGGGACGGGGAGCGCGGGCCGGGAACACATTCTGTCCGTGCCGAGGCGGTCCTCTCATGACCCCTTGTGGATGTGCTGGTTACGTGTTTGCCTGATTACGTAATTGTTCATATAGAAATAATAACACTAACCTGATTACTACGTGCAGGCGGATGAAAATGAGCAAGATGGACCATGTGGAGGCCTAAATGCGGCCTACTTACCGGAGCATGCACGTTCTCGGCGCATTGCTGCCATCGCGGGTATT
Organism: Portunus trituberculatus; assembly: GCF_017591435.1. Classification (NCBI taxonomy): domain Eukaryota; kingdom Metazoa; phylum Arthropoda; class Malacostraca; order Decapoda; family Portunidae; genus Portunus; species Portunus trituberculatus. The sequence continues at coordinate 36,928,633 of NC_059292.1, forward strand.
TCGGGAGAATGTGCTCAAGCGGAATATTTACTGAGCATTCACCTCGGGGCGCGCGGCGGGCACGAGGCGGCCTGGAAATGTGTTTATTTACTGGACGGCGGCAGGAGGCGGGGCGGGAGCGCGTTCATTACCTTGCTGAGAAGACTGATGGCCTGTGGAATGACCCTGTTTACCTCTGTTTAGGCCTAGCGAGGGGCGTTTGCAGTCTGGCAACTAGTGAAAAAAAAGGCCGCATGTTCCCCTGTTTCAGTAGGAAGATTTCTGTTTGGAATCAAGATTTATGTGACAATATTCGTTAGAATTTACGTTTGTTGGATGCTTGCCGACCTACACTGAAGAAGAGATTGAAACTTTATATTTAACTGATTTTAATTGTGCGCTGAATGGTTTCAAGAACTCCACTTTATTGCACGTGGATTTTTCTTTTCCTAGTGATGACTTTTTGCTGTGACAAATTTATTTTAGATTGTATTAGCACTAGGTTTTTCTTTATATCCTTTTCTTTATTGTTCACTTCATTTTCTTCCTCTATTTCTTTCAAGTCTGGTTTGTACCTCTGATCGTTAACCTTATGAAATTTCCTTTAATCTACAGTCAACACGAACACTCTTAACCACATCAAGTCTATTTAATTCACCTTACTAGTGTATGAGTTGAACGCATCCTTATCAAGTTTCCCTTCCAACTACTATATAAAGTAATTTTTTTTCATTCTCTTCTAGGTTTTCAGCTTCATCCAAAAATCTATAAGATCCTCGAAATTAACTTAATTGATTCTCCGTGTCTGTGAAGCGCTTCATTTCTTTTTCCTTCCTTCAATGTATTCTGTTTCTCTCTGGCCACTCTCCTCTTCTGAAAAATGCGGCTTTAGTTTCATAAATTTTATTAGTCTAATTTCGAACGGCTTACATTAATTCCTTTGTGGCCTTATTGTCACAGAGAGAGAGAGAGAGAGAGAGAGAGAGAGAGAGAGAGAGAGAGAGAGAGAGAGAGAGAGAGAGAGAGAAAATACAAATAAGCGTACAAGAAATAAGAGACAGAAATAGAGCTATAGATCCAGAGAGATAGGTAAATAATACATAGATAGATGAATTGACGGACAGACAGACAAGAGGACAAAGAGACAGATATAAAAACAGACGTAAAGGTAGACAAGTGATTAATTAGTCGAAATAATAAATAGATTAATGTACTGGAAAAGATAAAAGATATTAAAAAGCAAAAAATCGAATATCTGTTCTCCAAACAGAATAAACTAATTAGAAAAACAGAAAATCCAAGATTATTTAGTATAAATATAGGATGACTGAATGACTGATGGGTTCACTGTCTAACTGAATAACTGACCTCGTAACCCCTTAAGTACCATGACGCGTTTCCATATTCATTCTGCTTACTGTTTGGTGATTCTATGCTGCTTCAGAAACTCATGTGGTGAATTAAATTAATGAAGACTTTAGCCATTAAACCGCTGATCTCATAGACCCATCCTAATGTCAATAAAATGCTCTAATCGTACATAAATCTCAAGGTCAAAATGTCTCCCAGCTCTGATGGGATCACTGTCTAACAAAATAACTGACCTCTTAACCCTTACAGCACCATGACGCTTTTCCAAATTCATTCTGGTTACTGTTTGGTGAGTTTATACAGCTTCAGAAACTCATGTGGTGAATTAAAATGGTGATGACTAGCCATTAAACCTCTGACCTCATAGACCCTTCTTAATATCAATAAAATGGTCTAATCGTACATAAATCTCAAGGTTAAAATGTATCCCAGTACTGATGGAGTTAAAAGAACATTCCGTTGAAAACTCACAATACCAATGCTCTCTAATAACGTTGAGAAGAATATCGTACTCTCCTTCCCTTCCTCGAGACTCAACATGCATCTAGTACAAATGGACACGTGATGAATGAGTGTCTTCCCGCCCTAATCTACTTGACCCATCACCAACCAGCCATCCATCCACCTTCTTTCTTCCACTCCCTTCTTGCCCATCACTCTTACTTTCTCTCTCCTTCCCTCTTGTCTCTGGTCTTAAATAGGGGAAAAAACCAGCTGTTTATCTTTCTCTGTAGTTCTCTCTCTCTCTCTCTCTCTCTCTCTCTCTCTCTCTCTCTCTCTCTCTCTCTCTCTCTCTCTCTCTCTCTCTCTCTCTCTCTCTCTCTCTCTCTCTCTCTCTCTCTCTCTCTCTCTCTCTCTCTGTTTGTGAACGGATGACAGTTTACTTTCTCTCTTATACATTGTTTTCCTTCCTTTTACACACGCACATCTTTACCCATTGACAATTTATTTAACTTCTTCTAATTATTAACCCTATAACTCTTCTGTATCTGAATATATCGATGTGACTCGTTTTCCTTTTTTTTATTCTCTCTCTCTCTCTCTCTCTCTCTCTCTCTCTCTCTCTCTCTCTCTCTCTCTCTCTCTCTCTCTCTCTCTCTCTCCTTAATTTAATTATTTTAGTCTTATTTCGTCTGACATTTTATTTTTATTTTTCGTCTTTTTTATCCAACTAGTTTCTGCTATTAGTTTTTTTTTTTTTTTTCATTTATTTTTCAGTGTTATCTATTCTAATGTTACAATTTTTTTCAGTTTCTCTCTGTGTGTTTTCTTTTTCGTCATCTATTGTAATCCTCTTACATATTTTCTATTCAAATTTTAGTGTTCATTTTCCTTTTCTTTTCCTTAACTCACCGGTTTCACATATTTACTCTGACTTAACTGCAATCCTCTGTTCAATTTTGTTTTCTAATTTATTTTGTTTCTAATTACATCTTGTTCCTACATAATTATTTTACTTCCCTTCTCTTTCTTTATGTGAGTCTTTGCTCTACCCTCTCTTTCTATCCCTCAGAGCCACCCTCTTCTATTCCACCTTCGTCAGCAGGACGGCAGGACGCGCCCCTACTCTCTCTCTCTCTCTCTCTCTCTCTCTCTCTCTCTCTCTCTCTCTCTCTCTCTCTCTCTCTCTCTCTCTCTCTCTCTCCTTCTCTCACCCTCACTTAGATTGGACGAGTGGCTCTGCTGAGGAAGCGGGCCTGACTCAGCTCCGCCTCACCAACCCCTACTTGTCCTCCTCCTTTTCTCATCCTCCTGTTAGTGGTGTCGATACTGATGCTGCTGCTGCTGCTGCTGCTGGTTCTGTCGCCAGAGTATTCTGTTCTTGTCTCCTTGTTCTTCTCCATAACCTTTCATAGTTCCTGGACTGGTAAGGCAATTTGTTTTTTGCTTATATTTTCGTCTACTGATTATGTTTGCGATGTTTTTTATATATTTTTTAATTAAGTGTTATTGCAGTTTTTAGTTTCATATATTTTTTTCATTTTTTTTTATTTAATATTTTTGCTCTGTCAATATTTCGTTCTCAGTATTGTATATTTTAATTTTCCTCTATTGTTAATTATTTGGTGTTGTTTACGTCATCTGTTACACAACTCAGGCTTGTAGTTATATTTGTTTTTTTTTATTAGTTATATATTCATGTTCCAACTCAAATTTTTTAAGCTCTACGTATGTCATATATGAAGATTTCTTGACATTACCGCAGTGTACAACGGTTAATATTTTCTTGGTTGCATCATCTTTTACACAACCAAACCTCGGAGTAATCTTATTTCTTTTTATAGTTACATATCCATAATACAAGTTTCCTCACGTTCAAGTCTGAAACTGAAAAAAAATCTCTCGACATCACCGTACGTACAGCACTTAACATTTCCCTAAACATGTTCGTAAGTTAATTAAGCCAGCAGAAAATTGTGATGCTAGTTATATTCCAACTTTGCAAACGTACAGTTAATTAGATTTTACGAAACAAGTCCGTAATGTCTTGTTCCTAGCGCCGGCCAGACGTGCCTAGGGGCCGACCTGTTATTGTTACACCGCCCTTTGAACTTTCCCCATAAACGAACCATTTCCAACGGGAGTTGTTGCAGGACACCCAATGTTACAATTTCCTGGCTAGCTTGTGTTGATCAACTTTCCCTGGGCACGGTGTGTAACGGAGGCGATAAGGAAAGAAGCACGAAATATGGAGCTGTATTCTGAAACGTTTTGCTCTCTCATGATCACTGATTTCAAAAGCCACGAAGATGATTAGTTGTGTTATCAATATGTTTTGCCTGTGTTTAATGTCTAAATCTTATTAATCAGTCGCTAGAACTACTAAACATTATTGAAAGTAGTCGAGGTGTGGGTTCAAGTGTTTCGGAATACTGTTCATCGTGCTGTCCTTGCTTGTCTTTAACTTACCGTAACATAGTTTAGACTTTATCATATCATATCTGCTCATTATAATTTGTTCTTTGTTTTCGAGTTGCTTTTAAAATATTTTACATATCCATCTAATCTTTTTACTTTTCTTTTCTTAATTTGGCTTTTTCAAGAATCTCTTTACTTTCCACGTGCATCATACAAAATCCCCTTCTTTCCTTAGTCAAATACCACACGTTGCCCTTTTCTTTCAGGTCTTCTCCCCGTCTTCCTCCTCCTCCTCCTCCTCCTCCTCCTCCTCCTCCTCCTCCTTTTTATTCTGCAGTGTGTGTGTGTGTGTGTGTGTGTGTGTGTGTGTGTGTGTGTGTGTGTGAGAGAGAGAGAGAGAGAGAGAGAGAGAGAGAGAGAGAGAGAGAGAGAGAATATAATGGGGAGTGGAGGGGGGATGGAAAGGGCAAGAAGCAAAGAAGAATAGAGGCAGGATAGCTGAATATAGGTTACCAGTGAAGGGAAGAGAAAGGAGGGAGAGGGGGAGGAAAGGAAGGGTGGGAAGGGAGGGTAAAAAATTCAAGAAGAGGAGGAGCGTAGGAGGGTGGTGAAAGACGGGAGACCAGGAAGGGAAGAAGGGCAAAAATTGCAAGAAGCAGAGGGAGAAGGGAAGGAGGAAAAGGGAGGTATAATATGCTAACATTAGCACGTTGACTAGGCAAGGAAAGGGCCACCAGATTCTTGGGGAAAGCTGGAAACCAGAAAATGGAAACTGGAAACTGGAAACTGGAAACTGGATCTTATTGTATGTATGTATGTATGTACTTCTATTTTTTTTATGCAAGAATGAGATTTCCTAAGGGCAACAAAATATTAGAAAAAAAAAGCTCATTGGAACTACAGTCTCCTTAAAAGATTAGAAAGAATTAGCCGAAAGCCTGGGACAAATGTCTTGACACTTTTCTGTTAAAAAAACTATGTGTGTGTGTGTGTGTGTGTGTGTGTGTGTGTGTGTGTGTGTGTGTGTGTGAGTGGGTCTGTGTTGGTTTGTGGAGTTGGAGGGAAATATTTGAAGTTGTGTGGGTCTCTCTCTCTCTCTCTCTCTCTCTCTCTCTCTCTCTCTCTCTCTCTCTCTCTCTCTCTCTCTCTCTCTCTCTCTCTCTCTCTACTCTCTACACTCTCTTTCTACTTTCTACTCTTTCCTTACCAGCCTTACCCATCCATCTCCGTCATCCATCTCCCACATCCATTCCCCTCATCCACTCCTCATCATCCACTTCCCACATTCACCTGTCTCACTCACCTGCGTCCCCCCTCACCTCTTGTCAATACCGCCAATTAAGGTAATGGAGGCCGTCACGTGTGCTTGGCGAGGGTCACAGGGAAATGTATGACTCGTGAAATAAGAAACTAAAGAAATTGATGATAAATTGATGTGATGCTTATGATTTTTCGAATACATATATAATACAAAATGTAGGTAAGTAGGTAGGTAGGCAGTGATTGTGTGTGTGTGTGTGTGTGTGTGTGTGTGTGTGTGTGTGTGTGTGTGTGTGTGTGTTAGCGCGCTTGTCTCTTCCGTAATGAACAAGTGTTAATTCTTTGCATAGATTATCTCCGTTATTTATATTTTCATTTTGTTTACTGATTCATTTGCTTTTTAACGTGAGTTTTCTCTCTCCCCCCCTCGCTCTCTCTCTCTCTCTCTCTCTCTCTCTCTCTCTCTCTCTCTCTCTCTCTCTCTCTCTCTCTCTCTCTCTCTCTCTCTCTCTCTCTCTCTCTCTCTCTTCACATGATTTGTTTCCATTTTCTAAACTTTATCTTGAAAACACTAGGGTTAATTTAAACAAGTATCATTTTATTTAGGCTACTCATATACTTCATATTTATTGTGCTGTAAGATTTATCACCCTACATTATCAGCCGTATGGCTCACTAATAAATCTGTGTAATTAAGTGAAAATTATTCTGATATCTGCACAGTCATGTGTCTCGAATATTTATTATGGTAATTATTCACTATTTCCACGGTAATCATAAGCGAGTGGAGAGAGATAAGCAGGTAAATATTGAAGAGAAAATCGTAATAAGGGAGGCCACGGGAGGGTAAATAGGTAATCTAGATAATTAGACAGTTTCTTGAAAGTAAAAAAAAAATAAAAAGAAGGATTTGTTTCAGGATAAAAAAAAAGTTATTAAGATGACTATTGTAATGAGGACTTAATTAGATGCTGTGATAAAAACGGGCAGATGTATAAACATAAATTTATTCCATTTGATATACCAATTCAGAGTTAGGAGAAACACAGAAACACACACACACACACACACACCCGGTAGCTCAGTGGTTAGAGCGCTGGCTTCACAAGCCAGAGGACCAGGGTTCAATTCCCCGGCCGGGTGGAGATATTTGGGTGTGTCTCCTTTCACGTGTAGCCCCTGTTCACCTAGCAGTGAGTAGGTACGGGATGTAAATCGAGGAGTTGTTATCTTGTTGTCCCGGTGTGTGGTGTGTGCTTAGTCTCAGGCCTATCCGAAGATCGGAAATAATGAGCTCTGAGCTCGTTCCGTAGGGTAACGTCTGGTTGTCTCGTCAGAGACTGCAGCAGACCAAACAGTGAAATACACACACACACACACACACACACTAATCTCCGACTTTTGCCTTGTGTCACTTCCTGCCTACCGTTTTTCAATCAAGGAATGGAAAATGGAACGATGGACAGACAAACGATGTAAACCAATGTGACTTTCTTTATTTCTTTGATTTTTGTGTTCATGGCAACACTGGAGAGAGAGAGAGAGAGAGAGAGAGAGAGAGAGAGAGAGAGAGAGAGAGAGAGAGACGTGACTTCCCATGGTGACCTTAACCTGTGACCTCCATTCATAGCCGAAAGGTTGATTGTAGTCGAGTGTTAAAGAGAAATATGTTGAGGATTTCTCTCTCTCTCTCTCTCTCTCTCTCTCTCTCTCTCTCTCTCTCTCTCTCTCTCTCTCTCTCTCTCTCTCTCTCTCTCTCTCTCTCTCTCTCTCTCTCTCTCTCTCTCTCTCTCTCTCTCTCTCTCTCTCTCTCTCTCTCTCTCTCTCTCTCTCTCTGAAATATAAGTAAATAATTTCTTAAACTTCTTGAAGTAGGAGGGAACCCATACAAGATAAAAGAAATAGTTTATATGAAAGATAATGTAAGAAAGCATTGAGAGAGAGAGAGAGAGAGAGAGAGAGAGAGAGAGAGAGAGAGAGAGAGAGTGTGTGTGTTGCAAGGACAGCACGAGAAGGGAGAGATGTGAAAGGAGCAGTTAAATGGTTGTTGTAAGGGGGGAGGAAGAGAGGGAGTGAGAGGAGAGAAGGCAAGGAAGGCAGTTAGAGTGTGTTGTGAGGGTTGGACGTAGGGTAAAGGCAGTTGGAGGGGCATTGTGAGGGGAAGCGACGGGAGGACTGAACAGCTGACGACGCCTTGGAATAAAAAATCTCGGAGGAATATTCGTGAATTTGCTAGTTAGTTACGTGCCATAATGTGAGTTGAGGGAGGCGCCGCACTTCCCTGTGATATGTCGTCCTTTATTCATTTATCTTTCATCTAACTTTTACATCTTCCACGCTTTCCGTCCATACACATATACACCGTGCATTGCGTTTTCTTTGTTATTATGCTGATGAAAGAGTTCAGTTTTCTTCCTTAATCCGACGGGAAAATGTTAATT
>NC_059292.1:36941542-36946542 GCF_017591435.1 Portunus trituberculatus
GAGAAGCAAAAGTGGACAATATAACCCGACTGAAGAAAACGAGCTCAGTGATTTCCAGACGTACTTTTAAGCATATACGCAATCACATCCTTTTTCTTACAAATGTGAAGAGAAATGCAACAGAAATCGATATGTAAAAATGATAAAAAAAAAAAAATGCGCGCACACCACAATTTTTAATCGAAAAGAAGGAGAAGGAGGAAGAGGAAGAGAAAAAGAAAGGAAAGGTAGGAAGAGGAAAGAAATGAAAGGGAATGAGGAACAAGGCATAGGTAAGGAAAGATTAAGAAAACTAGATAAAGAATAGACAAAAATGAGGCTTGAGGAAGAAAAGAAAAGGATGACTAAAGAAAGAAGAAAGAAGGAATAGAAGGAAAAAGGGTACTAGAGAAAGAAGAAAGAATTTAAAGAAAGAAAAGGAGAAGGAATAACTAGATGGAAAAAAAGAAGGAAAGTAAAGAAAAGAGTAGGATTAAATGAAAAAAAAGGAGAGTCAGGTGAAAAGTTTGCTCTGCCCGTAAGCGACACAAGCTGAGTGTGTTGTGACTCGCAGATTTGGTAGGATTGTGTTGTCTCCTTTCCTTATCCCTCTTCACCTACTCCTCCTCCTCCTCCTCCTCCTCCTCCTCCTCCTCCTCCTCCTCCTCCTTCCTTTTCTCCTCCTCTCCTCCTCCTCTCCTTCCTTTTCTCCCTCCTACTCCTCCTCCTCTTCCTCCTCTTAATTCTCATCTTTCTGCTCCTCCTTTTCCTCCTCCTCTTTCTCCTCCTATTCCTCGTCTTCCTCCTCTTTCTCCTCCTCCTTCTCACCTCAAATCCTATCCAGCTTTTAATACCTTCCCCCACAAACACTAGTAATGAGACGTAGATTACATTTTTTTTTCATTCTCTACTACTGTGGTTTTTTCCATATCACGTGGTTTCACCTTTTTTCCTTGCCAGCCTCGATTTAAGGAAGGGGTGGGTGGGAGGAGCCTTCTGCTTTGCCGTCCTGTCTCTATCACTGATAGTTAGTATATAGTTTCAACGAACAGCCTTGTAAGGGCCTCAAGCTGTGTTGTTGTTTGTATTCCTATGTATTTGTATTCCTCTCCCTCTTTCTCGCGCTCCTTTTATCCCTCCTCTTTCTTCTTTTTCTCCTCCACCTCCTCCTCTTCCTCCTCCTTTCCCTCCTCTTCCTCCTCCTCCTCCTTTCCCTCCTCCTCCTCCTCCTCCTCTTCTCCCCCTTCCTCTTCCTCCTCCTCTTCTCCCCCCCTCCTCTTTTTCCTCCTCCTCCTTCTGCTCCTCCTCTTCCTACTCCTCCTCCTTCCCCTCCTCCTTCTGCTCCTCCTTCTCCTCCTCCTCTTCCTCCTCCTCCTCCTCCTCCTCCTCCTCCTCCTCCTCCTCCTCCTCCTCCTCCTCCTCCTCCTCCTCCTCCTCCTCCTCCTGGTGCTCGTTTTTCTAAAGCTCATTCATTACTTAAAGTCTCCAGTTTCCCTGTTTCCTTCAGTCTTTGGGCCGATATTTGGTTGTGCTGATCAGAAGGGTACATTTTCCTTTGCTGTTTGCTTCCTGGCTCTCCATTCTCCTCTTGCCATCTCTGTTTTTCTCCTTTTTTGTAGTTTTCTTTTTGATTCATTTTTTTCGTGTTTCGTGGTATTTTCTAATAATTTTTTATTTAGTTTAGTTTTTTATTATTATTTTATTTTATTTTTTTCTTCATACTCTTCAACATTTTTTTGGTTGTTTTCTTTCTTTTAGCTTTTCCTCTTCGTTTTTCTCCTATTCCTTCATTTTTTCTATTTAGTTTTTTTTTCTTTTCTTTATTTTTTCTTAATTGCTATTTTCCTTATTGTTGATTCTTTCTTATCTCCTCTCTCTCTCTCTCTCTCTCTCTCTCTCTCTCTCTCTCTCTCTCTCTCTCTCTCTCTCTCTCTCTCTCTCTCTCTCTCTCTTATTCATCCCTTTATCCGCTCTCCCTTCTGTCTTCTTTCCTTTCTCATTCCTTCTCCCTGTTTCCTCTCTTAATTGGTTTGTTTTCCTCTGTTCCTGTTTCTTCTTTTTCTCTCATTCTCTTATTTTTTCCTTTCCAACATGTTTCCTCCTATTTCTTCTTCCTTTCTTTCCTATGTTGTTTTTCCTCTCCCTTCTTTTCTCTTTTGCGTTCCATTTTTTTTCTTTTCTCTCTAGTTCTATTTCCTTTTTCTACTTTCTTCTTTCTCTTCTTTTGTCTTTTCTTTTCTCTTCTTCTTCTTCTTCTTCTTCTTCTTCTTCTTCTTCTTCTTCTTCTTCTTCTTCTTCTTCTTCTTTTCTTCTATTCTTTCTTTCCTGTAATTATCGGTTTCAGTTTAATATCAATTCGTCTCTACTTCTTATATTTTTTCTGTTTCTTGGTGTCTGCCCTTCTCTCTCTCTCTCTCTCTCTCTCTCTCTCTCTCTCTCTCTCTCTCTCTCTCCCTCTCCCTCTCCCTCTCTCTCTCTCTGTCTCTCTCGTTATTCTCCATCCTTAAATGTTTACCAAAACATGGCACTCTTTTTCCTGTGTTCTTCCTTGCTTGTTTTTCTTCTGTTATCCTTTTTATCCTTATTTAACTTCTATGAATATTTACATAAAGGCAACAACACGTCTCTATTTTCATCTTTTTTTGACTGTGTTCCTTTCAATGTATACAGAAGACCGCTATAAAAAAAAAGCAACAACAACTGCAACAGCAACAGTAGCGGTAGTATCACGAAAAAACGGCACTTTCTTTTTCTTTTATTTTCACGGGGTATTAATTTCTTACTTCTGTGCTGTGTGGGGGAGTAAGGGAGAAGGAAGAAGGAAGGGCCTGTTTACACCGTTAAGAGAGAGGAAGAGGGAAAGAGAGGAGTGGAGAGGAGACCATAGGGAGGGCGGTTGGGGAAGCAGCAGTAGATTTAGGGCCTCCAGGTAAACGAGCTCAGGTAAATGACCCTGCAGATAAAACTGAAACCAGGGGAGATGGGGCGAGAAATAATGTATCCTCACTGGGGCAAAACTTGAGTGCGTGAGGGACGGCGGGTCGTTCGTCAGGCTGAGTGTTGGTCGTGTGTTATCGTAAATATACAAACATTTCACGTTGGGAGAAGCTACACTTATCACACCATAAGGACCTCTCGCCTCCCTCTTCTAGGCTGCCCTCACTGCCTCGGCATCGTTACTGTTGTTGCTTCCCTCGCTTCATTACACACGCTGCAAAACACAGGAGAGGGATGGCTGGGTATGGCAGTCAAGGGGTAGGCGTTGTTATTAGTTGCCCCCTGTTTTCAGTGATAGACAGGAGGGAGGGAGTGAAGGACGACGGGCGGAGTATTGGAGACGAGTAGCAAAGGTTATTGTTCCCAATTGTCTTACCTGTCGGTTCGTGTTCTTATGCCATTTAGTAATAGAGAAGCGAGAGAGAAAGATAGATGACGTTATATGGGAACAGAGTAGCGAAGGATTGAGTTTTACCATTCACTTCTAGATGGTGTTCCAAACTATTTCACTACAAGACGAGTGTAGAGGAAAAGATTGGGAGTAGACGGATGGAAAGAGAACCTAATATTTGTAGTGATAGGAAGAGGAAAGATGGTACCAGATTACAATATATCACATCCAGCCAACAATATCACTTAAGCTCACAAACCTAGACGAGAGATAGATCCCCCGCCAAGAAAAAAGAAAAACTGCAATTCGAAATGCAATAATAAATACAAGGCCGTCAGCGCGTGAACATTACGTTTCACATCACATTTCAAGCCGAGATGGAGAGGCTCGGATGATGGAGGAAGTCAAGCTCAGGATGAAGAGCGGCAGAGACGAGGGCGGCGGGGGAGCTGAATGGTGACTGATGGGAGGCGATACAGGGAGCGAGGCAGGGATGAGAATTACCCGTATGCACCAAAGAAAGCCTCTCAGTGTAAGGCGGCAGAACACATCTCGCAGGAAGGGAAACGTGTATATTGCGTGTGAAAGAGATTCCCTCAAGTGAGACGACTTATGAATGGGGAATATTGTGAGAAAATCATTTAATGTGGATTTTGTATTGAGGGAGTGGAAGTGGGTTGGCGCGTGATGGCGGCCCGAGGCAAGACGGTTCTTGAGGCGACCCACGCAACACTCATTGCCTCCGCCTCTCTTCCCTTTGGCGCTCCTCGTCTGTCCCTGCAGGGGATGATGGGACCTCTTGCTGAAAAGGAGTCGCTTCCTAGAGTGACTGTGTATCTGTTTATCTGTGTGTGTGTGTGTGTGTGTGTGTGTGTGTGTGTGTGTGTGTGTGTGTGTGTGTGTGTGTGTGTGTGTGTGTGTGTGTGTATGTATTTGTGTGTGTGTGTCTTGTTTCCTTCCCTCACATTTTTTCATCTCTCTCCAGCTTAAGTTCATTTTTTCTTTATTTTAGTTCATATTGTGTTTCGTACTGGCCAAGGGAAAAAATGCAAAAAACATCTCAATGGATATTCTCGTCCAAGAAAATTACATTACAAAACTTCTATGACTTTTTTTTCATGTCAAGCGGGGCTGTCTCTTTTTGATTTCTTTATCTCTCTCTCTCTCTCTCTCTCTCTCTCTCTCTCTCTCTCTCTCTCTCTCTCTCTCTCTCTCTCTCTCTCTCTCTCTCTCTCTGTGTGTGTGTGTGTGTGTGTGTGTGTGTGTGTGTGTGTGTGTGTGTGTGTGTGTGTGTGTGTGTGTGTGTGTGTGTGTGTGTGTGTGTGTGTGTGTGTGTGTGTGTGTGTGTGTTTGCCGATGCATTATTATATTTAATGAATTACGCACACACACACACACAAACACACACACACACACACACACACACACACACACACACACACACACACACACATTAATTTTCTCTTACGGTTTTAGATTCGTTTATTTGTATTTCCTTAATTAAATGTATCTTGCCATTAATAATACTGAACATCTGTGTATGCGTGCGAGTATGAGAGAGAGAGAGAGAGAGAGAGAGAGAGAGAGAGAGAGAGAGAGAGAGAGAGAGAGAGAGAGAATGTGTGTTTGTGTG
>NC_059292.1:36954042-36956542 GCF_017591435.1 Portunus trituberculatus
CCTCCTGTTTTCATCTCTTCCTTCTAAGATTTCGTACAACACTCCTTTCTTTTTCTACATTATCTTATTTCTGTAATCAATTTTCCTTTTGTAGCATTAGGAGCTAGATAGTTCTTGTGAATATTCCTGCACAGTTTTATCTCTTCCTTTTATTTACGCACGTGGGGAAAGCTGGCGAAGAGAAACACGAAACGAAAAAAAAAACACTAATTTGCTAGTCCTCTTTCAGGTCCGAGAGACTTAGCCAAAAAAAAATAATAATAAATAAACAAATAAATGTCTTGAAACCTCCCTCTCAAATGAAATCGTCTTAGGAAGTTGGAAATATAGTAGCAGGTATTGTATCATATCATTCCTTATCTTCATCCTAATCCTCCTCTTCCTCTTCCTTATCCCTTTTCTCTTCCTCTTTTTCCTCCTCCTTCTCCTCTTCTTCCTCTTCCTCCTCGCGTCTTCATTCTCTCATATTACAATAGCACCCACCCCTTTGCTGTTGGTGGTGTTATGTGTACCGTCCCCTCTCGTAGAATTAATTGACAATTTTTCTCCTTCCTCAGACACCTTGGGGACGCCTCAGGATGCCGGGACGATGCCGTGTAAGTGTGGATGTTGTTGCTACTAATGTGTTGTTTGTAGTCTGTTTTCCTTTGATATTCCTCGTCTTGCAACCTGCGTAGCTCTGCCGCTCTCCTTTGATCTCTTCTTCTTTTTCTTCTTTTATTTATTTTCCTTCTCGTCTTATTGTGCTCATCGCTCATCTTGTCTTCGTTCTGTTATTTTTCTATTCCTTTTCTGCTTAATTTTTCAGTTCTTTCATTATTCATGTGTTTATTTATTGCAAGTGTTTCTACTGTTTTGTTTTAATTGTGGGAGTTCTTTCATTTTTTTTTTTTTATTGTCTTTCTCGTTTTCTTTCATGTACACTTCGTCTCCTGCCTGATGTTTCTCCTCCTCTTCTTACTTTTCCTGTTTTCTTTTTCTATTCATGTTCTCATTTTGCTTCTTTTTATTATTATTGCAATTCTCATTTTCTCACTTTCTTCCTCGTCCTCCTTTTCATCGTTTCTTTCCATCCCTAACCTTCGTATACTATTTTTTTTCCTTCCTCTTTCCTTTCCTTCTTTCTATTCGCTGCACATGTTTCTCTTTTATTTTGTTTTTTGTTGCGTTAATTTTTCTCCCATTCACTCTTCGTTGTCTTCATCTAATTCACCTCCTTCTTCTTTGATATAATAACTTCAGCACTTAATTTCGTTTCGAGATGGAAATTTACTCGTCAGCCTAAGAAGAGGTTCTATTCACATTATTAAAGAGAAGCGCGTGTGTGATACTGTCTTCATATTAGAGGAGAGAGAGAGAGAGAGAGAGAGAGAGAGAGAGAGAGAGAGAGAGAGAGAGAGAGAGAGAGAGAGATGGATGGATGGATGCTCGGTTGTATGGAGTGGAGGAGGAAGAAAAGGAGGAGTAGGAAAAGAGGAGGAGGAAGAGGAGGAGAAGGAAGAAGAAGACGAGGAGGAAGAAGAACAAGAAGTAAAAGAAAAAGTATAATAATGATAATAATAATAATAATAATAATAATAATAATCAAAATAATAATAATAATAAGAAGAAGAAGAAGAAGAAGACGAAGATGAAGATGAAGAAGAAGAAGAAGAAGAAGAGGAGGAGGAGGAGGAGAAGGAGGAGGAGGAAGAGGAGTAAGAAGAAGAGTAGAAGTAGAAGAAGGAGGAGAAGGAGGAGTAAGAAAAGAAAGCACAAGAATGAGAGAAAGAAGAGAAAGAGGAAGAGAAAAAAGATGAATAAAGAAATAGAAAAGAAGACACAAAGGAACACAAAGGAACATAAAAACTCATAATCCATTTCCTGTGTTCATTTTTACTTCTAAGTCTCTAATATCAGATCAATTTTTTTTCTTTCTTCTTCTCTCTCTCTCTCTCTCTGTCTCTCTCTGTCTCTCTCTTTCTTTCTTTTCCTTGGACATAAACGTGCTATCAATTTAACCCCTTGAGTACCATATCACGTTTTTATATTCATTCTGCTTAGTCTTTGGGGGTTTTATATAGCTTCAGATACTTATGTGGGAGATTACGATAGCGAAAAATGTGGCCATTAGTCTTCTGATCTTTATAGACCCTTCCTATGTCAATGAAATCATCCAATCATGCACAAATCTCTAAGTAAAAACGTGCTCCAGTATTGAAAGGGTTAATAATTACTCTAGATACATGTTTTATGTGTATAATTTGGTTTTATTGATTATATTAGTCCCAATTGTAAATATACGATTGATATTTCTCTATTCCTTTTTTTTTTATTCCCTTTTTTTCACCAGTTAGTCCGTCAAATCCCTGTCTATTTCCACGTCAACATGTACATTTATAAAAGGAAATATAAACTCTCTTTCTATTTTTACCTCTGTCTACCTCGCAATTATCGGATTAGTATTTCTGTCATCCTTTCATTTACTCTTTTTTTTCTTTTTTACATATATATTTTTTCT
>NC_059292.1:36959042-36964042 GCF_017591435.1 Portunus trituberculatus
CACATCCTCATCTCTCTCTCTCTCTCTCTCTCTCTCTCTCTCTCTCTCTCTCTCTCTCTCTCTCTCTCTCTCTCTCTCTCTCTCTCTCTCTCTCTCTCTCTCTCTGCCCCATCATGACTCACAAACTGGAAGAAATAACTCGCAATTGGAACAGCAGCGTCTCTGTGGAAACCTTCCCGAGCATTTTAAATCCTCCAGCGAAAAATTACGAATCTTGGCAGTAAAATGTGGTGCGTAAGTAGTTAAATTCATCTTCATTTTATGCTTGAAAAATAACCGTGATAAAACTCAGACGCAGATGTAGGAATAGGAACTGGAATTATGATGGTACGCCAGTATTTCCATAACACGTGATGCTGGCAGAGATTTTGAATGAACTCCGAAATAGCACAACAACACTAACTTGCCTTGAAACCTACGTGGTGACTGAAAGATGGAAATGATTAAACCGGGAACGTATTGCGGGTACTTTCTAGGTAATAAAACGGGTATAGAGTGGAACGAGGTCGGATATAGCACAACAACACTAACTTGGCTTGAAACCTACGTGGAAGACCGAAAGATGGAAATAATTAATCTGGGAAGGTATAGAGTGGAAAGAGGTCAGATATAGCACGGCAACACTAACCTGCCTCAATATTCATGTCGATGTCTGAAAGAGTATTTTTGGTTGTAAAATAATGAAGCAAGTGTTTTTTTAAGGAGAGTCACTAATAAAGAGTGAAGGAAAATCCATTATGTGCATCGTGAAGCTAGTTTTACTCTACCTAAAATGTGGGAGTCTTGACGATGCCAATCATTAAACTAAAGAGAAAGTTTGAAGTATTACCTTACAAGTGATTCAGACATGGAAAGGTTTGATGTAGCACAGTATCGCTAAAATATGGCATGAAATCCACGTCAAGAACTAAAACCAAGTAAAGTATTAGTGTAAGTGGGTATTCGGCTTTCCTTAAACGTTTGCTTTTTGTGTTTGTATATTCAAATAACTGTTTCTAAGTATTAAAAAAATAGTAATCAAGTGTTACAAACATTCACATATTTTAATTTCAAATTTTTGGATGCGCTTTCACTAACTAAAACCAACAGAGGTGGTAATATACGAGTATTTAGTATATCACTTTAGGCATTCATCTACTCATTGATCCTCTCTCTCTCTCTCTCTCTCTCTCTCTCTCTCTCTCTCTCTCTCTCTCTCAAGGTGGCAGGACAAGCAAACAAGAAGGACGTACAACCCGTGGAGCGATGGCCGTCCCTCTGTCCCTCTCCTATCCTCTCCCATCCCCCGACCCACCCATATGCTCCCCTCCTCACGCCCTCCCCGCGACAACATATTGAGCGCCGTCGGGAGGGTGGCATGCGTGATAAGGGCAGGAGGGAGAGGGACTGACCAGCGCTATCACTCCTTCAGGTGATGCTGGAGGAGAGAGAGAGAGAGAGAGAGAGAGAGAGAGAGAGAGAGAGAGAGAGAGAGAGAGAGAGAGAGAGAGAGAGAGATGGGACGAGGTATGGATGATAGGGAAAGTGACTAGGTAAAGATGGAGGAGCGTCATAAATACTTGCTGGAAAAAACTAGTTCTAGGAAGAGGACAAGAAGGAGGAGGAGGAGGAGGAGGTGGAGGAGAAGGAGGAGGAGGAGGAAGAAGAAGAAGAGTAGGAAGAAGAAGAAGAAGAAGAAGAAGAAGAAGAAGAAGAAGAAGAAGAAGAAGAAGAAGAAGAAGAAGAAGAAAAAGAAGAAGAAGAAGGAGAAGAAGAAGAGAAGCAGGAGAAAGGAAAAGTAGAAGCAAAGTAAAAAAATGAATAAAAACAAATCCACATCTCTCATTAAGACTATTTGTGATGAAAGAGAATGAGAAGAAAAACTAAAAAAGAGAAGAGGCAGTAACAGTGTCAGTGGTAGATCTAATCATGGCACTAAACAACTGCAAGAAACAAAGAATATATGTACAGGAGAGCCTTTCAGGGAAAAATAATGATATTAGTGGTACTGTTGGCCTTAGTACAAATATTACATAAGAAACAGTACTATTCATTATATTAAATCTCAACCAAAATATAAAAAACAAAATATACATGGAAGATTTGAAGTTGTTTTTTTTTTTTTTGTCCCATCCTGTAGCGCCTTTAAGATTATTGGAAGCGCTGTTAAGCTTCCACCTATCACTAGCGCAGGTAATTTTATTTATAGTGGTACCCATATTAGGGCCCCTATCACCATCCAAGCTCATTTTCGGTGTAACCACCTAGAACCTGGGTATCATTGTGACATGAAGGTAACTTTAAACCACTTGACAAATGGCAAAGTTTCAAAGCGATACGTGGTGGGATTCGAACCTACGCGTGGACATCGATCTGTTCGATCCCAGGCTGACCATCCTATCCACTATGCCACCGCCTCCCTAAATAACACTATATGAATGTCGAACATGTCGAAAAAGAAAACGAAAAAATAGCTAAAGAAACTCAAAAATATAACTAAAATCGACCATGGATGAGACAAATAACACCAAATGCACACAAATCAAGAAAAAACGGAAAAAAACACATATACTTAATTCAAAATATGACCAAAAACGCCAACACCACACACACTCATTTCACTGACCGCAGGAAAACCAAGGGAGCCACACATGAACCAAAAGGCATTACAATAAATTGTAATAATATGGTACTGGAAACCCCTCAGTGTATTGACACGTGCCATTCTGCCACATCAAACAGGAAATTGAACCTCAAGTGTCCCCGAGGCTACAAGAGGAGGAAGAGAGAGAGAGAGAGAAGGGAGGGAAGGAGGAGGAGGAGTAGGAAGAAGAAGAAGAAGAAGAAGAAGAAGAAGAAGAAGAAGAAGAAGAAGAAGAAGAGAAGGAGCAGAAATAGTACCTTGTAAATTATATGGTAGGGGAATGACAAAGATTAACTCGAGAGGATGAGTAAGGCCAGCATTCCTTCACGGGGTGAAGGAGGAGCAGGAGGAAAAAGGAGGATGAAGAAAGGAAGGTGTAAGGTGAAGGAAAGTGTAAGTTGATGAGAAGAGGAAGGAAAAAGAAGACGAGTAAGAGCAAAAGGAAAATATCCAGGAAAAAAAAAGGTAAAAGAAATGAAATGTAGAAAAAAAAGAATGTGGAGAAAAAAAAGAAAGGAAAAAGAAGAAGAGAGGAGGAGGAGGATTGGGAGGAGGAAAAAGAGGAGGAGGAGTGGTAGCCATGTCACTAAGATGAAAAGAGATACTATAAAGGTGACAGAAGAAAAAGTATGAGGAGAAGGAGGAGGAGGAGGAGGAGAAAGGAGGAGGGAGAGTGAGTGATGTTAGTGGGATGACAGTGGCTGAGGAGGAAGAGGAGGAGGTGGTGGTGGTGGTGGTGGTGGTGGCAGAAGAAGCACAAGAAGAGGAAGAGGAGGTGTACCAGGGGATGAGGATGAGGTAAAACAATCATATGAGGGGCGATGGGAGGACATAAAAGATAATATAAGGGTCGTACTGGGAAGGGGAAAGTGGATGGTCGAGGACGGGAAGTGTTTGGACGGGAGGCGTGTGTGGCGTGGCTGGAAGGAGGCGAGAGTGGCTAAGGAAGGTAAAAATGTTGGTGAACGAGGGGCACTTAGGAGCGATGTGTGATGAAGTGCTCGAGAGTGAGTGGATGAGACAGACAGAGAGAAATGGAGAGAGAGAGAGAGAGAGAGAGAGAGAGAGAGAGAGAGAGAGAGAGAGAGAGAGAGAGAATGAACAATGGACTGAATGCAAGAGTTGGCTGCAGGACAAAACCGTTTTAAACAAAATACACACAGGTCATCCAGAGTGGAATAAAAATTCTACACGTAGTATATTAGTTTCAAAAGCACTTTTTATTATCATTTTTTTTGTGGACGAGTAAGCTGACCAACTATATTCACGTGCGCTAATGTATTTTCAACGAGAACGAAAATATGAAGGAAAAATGCATCCCGGAATCTTCCTGTCATCGAGGAGAGAAGTTTTAATGATTCACTTTGTGTCGCCTCGAGCAGAGTGGTAATGTTATTATTTATGCTAAGGGTGTGAATAAAACATGCGATGATGAGACTCGTTGCTCGGCTTCTTCTGTGTGTTGTGTCCTTGTGTGAGGATTCCAACTTCAGTGTATCTGTGTACACTTACACTTTGCACTTCCAATCGTTCATTCCCATTGGGTTTAGTTTTAGTAAATATTTTAGCACCAGTTCAACATTATGCACTTTATTTGTTCACTCTTCCGTGTGAGTGAAGCACGTTATTCTTTCCTACATGGCATATTTGTTTAGCAAAATCAATACGAAAACAATCCAAGGTGAAAGATATTCATATAAAAGGCTCTTCTTTTTATCCAATAGATGTTCTTTTCATTATTTTCGCTTTGCACGGCAACACCCGCACCCACGTATTTGAATGGAAATAACTAATAACTTCAAATCTATTTTTCTTAAGACCAGCAGCTTTGCAGTTTTCTCCAATATGATTCCTTTACTTTGTGTCTTATCAGTTTGAAATGTTTCAACAAACGAATATCCACACAAACAAAATATAGGAATTAATAAGTAGATTAATAAATAAGAAAATGTCTTTTTCATGAAAATTTCTTTACACTGCCGTAGAATGACAGTAATACTGATAGCGAATTTAAATTAACTTTTTATAAGGACAGAGCACTTTGAATAGACAGATCTAAGAAAAGATTCTTTAGCTACCAAAATCAAGCTATTGTTTTTCAAGAGAGACTAAAAATAAGAGAAACGATGAAGCTAAATATAAAAGAACCCTAGAAACACACATTACTCTGAAAACCTCCGAGATCTTGAAGGCGAAAGGGAGTGTGAGGGAAGAAAGATGTTGTGTAAGTGTTGCTAGACCTTCCTCGTTGGGGGTGGACAGGCCAGAGCAAAGAGGAGAGGAGAGGATTTGAATGGAGAGGCAAGGAAAGGGTGGCGTGTGGCTGGTGGTTGTGCTGGTGATGGTGAGAGTCTGAAAATTACACTTTTGACTTTTT
>NC_059292.1:36969042-36986542 GCF_017591435.1 Portunus trituberculatus
ACACACACACACACACACACACACACACACACACACACACACACACACACACACACACACACACACACACACACACACACACACACACACACACACACACACACACACACACACACACACACACGGAATATTTGTGATTGTAATGATTATTGCTTCTATAATTATTTGTGTGTTATCGTGTGTGTGTGTGTGTGTGTGTGTGTGTGTGTGTGTATGTAATTCACCTCGGTCGCCTGCTGGTCACCCAGCCAGTCTTTCCCATTACGGAGCGAGCTCAGAGCTTATAGACCGATCTTCGGGTAGGACTGAGACCACAAAACACTCCACACACCGGGAAAGCGAGGCCACAACCCCTCGAGTTACATCCCGTATCTATTTACTGCTAGGTGAACAGGGGCCACACATTAAGAGGCTTGCCCATTTGCCTCGCCGCTTACCGGGACTCGAACCTGGCCCTCTCGATTGTGAGTCGAGCATGCTAAGCACTACACTACGCGGTGTGTGTGTGTGTGTGTGTGTGTGTGTGTGTGTGTGTCTGTGAATAAGTAGTGAATGAATGCATGTATATGAACGCGCACGCTGCTGCACTCCCATTATTTAAAGAAGTATCATTATTCAAGGGTAGTGTGTCATCTCCCTCTCCCTCTCTCTCCCTTACTTTCCCTCATAACCAGCAACACCAGCACACGTACCAGCAACAGCACCGGCACCAGCAAAAGCACAACCCTTCTCTTCTAGCCCTGGTGAAGTCTGTCCCTTGCAGGCGAGTGAGTCTCCCCTCCAGATTACCGTCGTTTGCTCCATTTTCTGTGAACATGTAGGTGTTTACTGATTCATTCGTGAGTTTCCAGACTGCAGGAACACCCTAGTTTCCGCCCACTTCCTCGAACCAGCCTCGTTCTGAACTCATGCACACTCACCCTGTATTTTTTTCCTCCTTCCATGTCCTCCTATCCTTCCTCATACCCAGCCCTCGTCAGGTTCTCTTTCCGTGGCTCTTTGGATCTCTGAAATATATTTATACATACAACACAGTGGCTAGTTATCCCCCGGTCCAGTCTTTCCCTCGCCCACACTTACGTTATCATCCCTCCATGGTTAGATAGAGGCTTCCTGTATTCCCTCTTCCATCCCGGCCTGCCATGCTCATTACGGAAGACTTAATATAATGTTGTTTTCATGTAAATTTTGTTTGCAGGTCGTATTCAGAAAATTTGGGCTCCATCTCCGTTATTTTTCCTTATCTATTTTTAACTTCTGACGTGTGTTGATATGTGTGTTGAGCTTTTTTTTTTATGCATATTTTAATTTTAACGTGTTGTGTGTGTGTGTGTGTGTGTGTGTGTGTGTGTGTGTGTGTGTGTGTGTGTGTGTGTGTGTGTGTGTGTGTGTGTGTGTGTGTGTGTGTGTGTGTGTGTGTGTGTGTGTAAAAGGTTTTTTTCCTTATACTTATGTAAGTGACGTTTAATTGGCTCACTACGATAATGAAGTGAAATTAGGAGAAGTAATGTATGGCAACTTAATATTTTTCTTCGTTTTTATATGTGAGATGATGATGGAGAGAATGAGTCGTATGTCATGATTAATGCTATTTTCTTGCATTTATATATTTCTCTCTCTCTCTCTCTCTCTCTCTCTCTCTCTCTCTCTCTCTCTCTCTCTCTCTCTCTCTCTCTCTCTCTCTCTCTCTCTCTCACACACACACACACACACACACACACACACACACACACACACACACATATATGTGTATATATATATATATATATATATATATATATATATATATATAT
Source organism: Portunus trituberculatus (assembly GCF_017591435.1). Taxonomy (NCBI): domain Eukaryota; kingdom Metazoa; phylum Arthropoda; class Malacostraca; order Decapoda; family Portunidae; genus Portunus; species Portunus trituberculatus. Next base: position 36,970,836 of record NC_059292.1, read on the forward strand.
ATATATATATATATATATATACACAGACACACTCAAGAAGCTGAAGACACGACGCATCACCTGATCTGCCGCCAGGTGGATCTGAAGTTCCATTCCTCCACTCTCCACTTTAACTGCTTCATCATTCCTGGGCGTGGCGGCGTCGGATCAAACAAAGGCGGATACGACGTTTCATCTTACTGTCCACGTCGCCAATGCATCCCCACCCACCTCCAGAATCACGGTGTCGATATCATTTGGTACCCTCATATTGATTGGTTTCAAAGGCCACAAATTGTCAATCGGTTTCTCATATATTTTTTTTTCCAAGTTCTTGCTAAATTGTCACTAAATTTATGGACGTCCTTGAAAACCCACTACAAGATATCGAGGTCGTAAATTATACCTCGTGCTTAAAAAGAAAAAAGTGTACATTATATATATATATATATATATATATATATATATATATATATATATATATATATATATATATATATATATATATATATATATATATATATATATATATATATATATATATATATATATATATATATATATATATATATATATATATATATATATTTCAAAAGCTACAAAATTTATCAATCAGATTCTCATGAGTGATTTTTAGAAGTTTTTATTAGATTATCATTAGATTCCTGGATACCTTCAAAAATTCACTATTTATAGATGTTATTAAGTATGGTAGTGTGTCCTCAAACATATTAATTTTTATAAGTTCTTTTCAAATACTTCATGAATGGTTAGTCCGTTTCTTTTATTGATAATGTTGAGAGTTCTTAAACAAAACTATGATTACATTCGGTAGCATCTTTGGATATTCAAATAATTCCGCCAGAATATGTTGCAAGTATTGGATATTAGATGGTGAAACGTTTATTAATATTGATGATAAGCTGCGTTATAGTTTGTTACATATCAAACACATTTTGTAGAGTAAAATAATAGTAATTTGTATACATATATTTTTTTCAAGCTGGAAGTAAGTGTTATTTTCTTTCTTTTTCATTATTTACCTTTTAACAACTCTTATCTAATTAGTCTTTTAACAACACTTCTCATATGTTAACATTGGACTTCTTTACAGATTACGTAACTGTAACAGGAAATATTATATGGAGAATAATAGTAAATTCTTCCAGGACTTTCGTCCTGCTCTCCTTATTATGCTTATTGTTATCATTGTTAATTTAATACTTATATTCTAATAACCAGAGGGAGATTTTTAGTTGTATTCCCTATTTAACATAATTACTCCTCTCATTATCATTCTAGCTTCTTTTCTTATTATATTATGATCGTCATTATTCTTATCCTTGCTTTCATTCTCCTCATTAATCTTAGTACAATTACTCTTTACATTACATTATTAGTCTCACTTTTCTCTTCATTGTTTTTACTACTGTTCTTATCCTCAGTCTTATCATTCATTAAACTTAGCAGATGTATTTTGTATAATACTCTTACTATAACTTTCCTCTTTCATACGATCATTGCTGCCATTATTGTTCCTTTTCCTGCTACATACCACAGTAGTCCAATCCGTGTGTCGTAAAGCAGAGCCCTCGTTAGTCCACTTAAGGCGAGCAGGTGTCAAGCGGAGCGCCAAGACTAAAGGTGTTGTCTTGAGTTATAGAGTAGTTCAAGGTGACCTTCCTAGAGGCTTCGCTGGCTTGTCACGCCCTTAAAGCTCTTCTATGTGTGAATATGTGTGTGTGTGATTGTGTGTGTGTGTGTGTGTGTGTGTGTGTGTGTGTGTGTGTGTGTGTGTGTGTGTGTGTGTTCATGTCTACCTGCCTATCTTCCTGAATGTACGTATGTTAATAGAAATACAAACATGTACGAAATTTAAGATATTTTCAGCATGTGGCGAGGGAAGGTATAGAGAGCATTGTACAAAGGATAAAGCTGTGCAGTACCACGGGAGGAAGGCTGAGTAATCCTGTGTGTGTGTGTGTATGTGTGTGTGTGTGTGTGTGTGTGTGTGTGTGTGTGTGTGTGTGTGTGTGTGTGTGTGTGGCCTTGAGCTCCTATGATATGCCTTGCTTTTATGAGATTTTGCGCCCCTGTCCTGGAGGGCTCTTGGGCTCGGATTATTTGGGACTTGAGCCTCTCAGCAGTCTGCGGTCCTGGAAGCCGCGTGTTGCCGTTGCGTTTTCTCTCCCGGCATCTGATCCCCGGCCGTGGAAACAACTGCTTGGGTTTTTTGTTCTCAAGTGAAGATTTTATGCATTGATTTGATCGTGATGGAGGTGTTTTTTTTCTCTGCTAGTCTTTGTTTCCATAATCATTTCAGTTTTTTTTTTTTTTTTTTAAGATTTGTTTTATTATTTTTTTAGTAATGCAACCTTTCAAGTAATTCTGTAGTCTGGAAAAATGAGTTTCGTAGTCCTACTCCTCTCAAATTTTTTTTCTATGCTACCAATGTTTTTTCCTAGTCTTTTTATCCACTGTGTCATGTATGCTAGGAAATGATGAAAATAGTAGCAAATTGATAAACAGACCCTCTGAAATTTCGGCATTCTTCATCTTAGGTATTTTGATAATATATACGAGTAGATATTTTTTCCACAATAGAATCTGTATTCCTACAACGTTAATCCTTCTTCATTTTCTGATTACTCCTATCACAGGTGGTCACAGCGAATAAATTTTCAGGAAACATTGAACCTTCATCTTAACGAAGCTAAAGTATAACAATCTAACCTAACTTAACCTAACCTAACCTAACCTAATCTAACTTAACCTATGCCGTTTAATCTTACGAAAAACCAGATATTCAACCTTTCAATCCCTCAAAAAAAAAGTTTGGCTGATTTACGAGAAGATATAATATTTTTTCCAAGCTAGCATCTCCTCCTTTGTAATGCTGAATCGTGGTGTGAAACTCTGGACTCTTGAGGCACCAAACCTGTAAAGAAGGTTTGGAAAATGTTTCTGGAGAAGACTTAGCTACCCAGGGGAGTCTTAGCACCAAGGGCAAGGCAACGGTGGTGGTGGTGGTGGTGGTCCAGTTTTGCTTGGGGATATAAAATGTTTCTCTCTCTCTCTCTCTCTCTCTCTCTCTCTCTCTCTCTCTCTCTCTCTCTCTCTCTCTCTCTCTCTCTCTCTCTCTCTCTCTCTCTCTCTCTCTCTCTCTCTCTCTCTCTCTCTCTCACACACACACACACACACACACACACACACACACACAGGAATTTAATAGCATGGCCTAACTCCGATAAAGTTTCATGATCGGAAAAATGTTACTCTATATTTTTCCCCTTTCGTAAATTAAATATTCAGAAAGTGTTGTGGTTCCGGGAGGGTGAGTGTTCAGTAAGGCGAGGGAAAGAGCCGCCGTGAAGGGACAAGGAGGAGGAGGAAGAGAAGGAGGAGGAGGAGGAGGAAGAAGAGGAGGAGGGTTGGAAAGCAGGAGGTGGTGGTCGTGGTGGTTGTGGTGGTGAGCAAAGGAAAAAGGATTAGGAAAAAGGAGAAGAGGATAAAGACGAAAAAACAACGAGCGGAGAAGGGTGGTAAAGATGGTGATAAAAGTGAAGGAGAAGAACCCTGGAAACAAAAAGAGAAGAAAAATGGAGGTTGAAGAAAAACGTTTGAAAAGCAAATGTCACTGAATTTCGGAAGATGACTCTACAAAGAAAGAAAGAATGAAAGAAAGAAGGAAAGATAGAAAGAACGAAAGGCAGAGAAGTAAAAAAGAATATGCGGTAAAAAAAAGACACAAAGACAGACAGATAGAAACGAAAAGAGAAAGAGAAAAATCGGAAAGGAATGAATGAAGTGAAGGAGAACGGAGATGACGGGGGAAGGGAATAAGATTTTGGAAACGTACATTTTGGGCCGAAGGGAAATAAAAGGTTTTAAGAGGCAGTAAAGGTAGCTATGGAGGAAATAATTGAGGAATATATTGGAAGGCAGTGACTTGCGTGTGCTGCCAGTGTGCCAGAGTGCCGGGATTGGGGGGGGAAGAGGGTTCAAGAGGAAGTGAAGAAGAGGAGAGGAGGAGGAGGAGGAGGAGGAGGAGGAGGAGGAGCGGGAAGATTAGGGAGGGTAAGGGAGGAGGGAATGATGCCTGAAAAGGTCCAAAGACTTCCCTGAACTTATGAAAAAAAGTGGTTTAGGGGTAGAGTAGGTTTATTTTAGAGCATTTCACTTGTTTTCTCTCTCTCTCTCTCTCTCTCTCTCTCTCTCTCTCTCTCTCTCTCTCTCTCTCTCTCTCTCTCTCTCTCTCTCTCTCTCTCTCTCTCTCTCTCTCTCTCTTTCTCTTTCTCTCTCTTTCTTTCCCTCTTTTATTGATGGGCGTGTTCTTGTAATGTTTTTTTTTTTTACTGTAAGTCGTTGAAGAAGTGTTCAGACCTATTTTCTTCTTTGTTGTTGCTTTTGTTGTTGTTGTTGTTGTTGTTGTTGTTGTTGTTGTATTTGTTATTGATATTATTCTTTCCATTTTTTTTTCTTTTGTTGTTGTTGTTGTTGTTGTTGTTGTTGTTGTTGTTGTTGTTGTTGTATTTGTTGTTGTCATTGATATTGTTCTTCTTTTTCATTTTCTTTTTTCTTCTTTTCTTATTGATCTAAGTTCTTACACCGAAACCGTATTAAAAAAGAAAAGTTTATTCACCTTTCTTTCTATGGGCCAGATATTGAAACACTTGAAGTAAGCACTACGAGAATAAAAGTGTCTTATAACTCTGCTCAACCTATTACATTATCCCTCGTCTTCCTTAATCTTCCATTGTCCCATCTTTTATGTTTAATACTACCTAATGCAAGTTATCAACATTTTCTAGAGTGTTTTAGATTTCAGTTATATTTCAATGATAATTCTACACATTTAACAATTTGTACTAGTAATTGTTGGAGTTTTCAAGAATACTTTCATAAATATGGTCACAGCTTACTGAGATTTATGTGCTTTTAACGGTAAGAGGGGAATATCTAATTAATGGGCTAAAGGGAATGCTTTTTGCCGTACCTTCTATCTGAGAGCCCACCCGCTAGGAAATCGTTGTCCCGAGTGAGGAAGCCCAACCTATACTCGGACCGTGGACAGGATTCGAATCTATGAGTTTGGAGACCCCTTGGATCCCCAAAGCACGCATGGTTCCACTGTACCTAGGCTTCAAGTATCCCACTCTTTTGCAAACCTGTAGAGAAAGCTGTTGGTGTTTTTAAGTATTTTTGTTAATATGGTGCTGGTTCAACACGAAAATTTCACAGTCAATAGAAAAAGTACATAGACAGCTAGTAATTCCCGTGGCCCTTGAGAACAATACTAGTGAGAGAACAAACTGTTTAAGAATACCCACTTAAGTGTAATGAATATGTACTCGTAAACATCAGAAATTTCCTACGAACATTATAAATAAAGTTTTTAAGAGGAGTGATTGATGTTTAACTGTCCGCTATTTTTTTATTTTTTTCTACCGATAAATTTTTCATAGCATTTTTTTTTTTCCTTTCTGGTCCGAAGAATTTGTTTAGGCCTGTAATTTTTTCCCCTCTTTTTATCTGTGCGTTGACTGTGATATCTCAGGAATGTAGTGAGGTAGAAAGTTTTTTTGACCGTTTTGTAAGACTTTGGGTAACGGCGCTTCGGTCTAATCATAAGTTTGTTTGTTTTTTCATTCAATACAGTAATCTAGTCAATGATAGATACTCTGTTATATTCTTATCTAAATTTGTTTCCCCTGTTTTTCTAACCACTATTATTGTACTTTTTTTGATAAGCTATTATATTATTAAGACTGATAGGTAATTCGACTCTGTAAGTATGATATTGTTTTTACTATACTATACTTTCTCTCTCTCTCTCTCTCTCTCTCTCTCTCTCTCTCTCTCTCTCTCTCTGTTTTCCAAATATCGAAAACCCTCCCTCAGGTGTTCAGATGCCTGCCCGCTGACAGTTTTACTAATTAAACTCTTGTCTCTCGGGCCAACACCTGCACGCTTTGAGAGGTGCTCGCCGCGGAACCCACGACCCACGTTGATGGCTGAGGTTGAATTTCCTGCAAGTAAATTTCACACTCGAAAAGCTCCCTATTGAAAATTTGTCCCAGTTGTTGGCAGTGTGGGTGCGATTGTGGATGTGAGAATTGAGAGTAGGGGAAGGTGATGGAATACGTGTGTGTGTGTGTGTGTGTGTGTGTGTGTGTGTGTGTGTGTGTGTGTGTGTGTGTGTGTGGATGTAAATAGGGTTTACTTTTCTTCTCTTGTGGCATAAAATATAATAACTAAAAGATTATTGATAAAGAAAAACTAACATAATTTTTTAACGAGGTGAAGTGTAAATCCTATAAAAATAAGACAACTTCTATATATACAATAAGAACAACAAAAAAATCATATTCATACAACCCCTAACATGAGAACGATTTAACAAGGAACAATGAAAAGACTAACATACGAACGACAATATAACAAGACCCACTCATAAGACTAATAGCATAAGGGCAATATAATGACAAGCCAAGCTGGTAAAGACTGACATACACACGACAGACGATATAACGAGGCACAAAGAGAGGCGGGAAGCATCACTCTGGTGGCAGATTAACAAGACCTTCTATTCACGAGGGGGGCGATCAGTGCCAAGACCTCACCGTCTGGCTAGGAAAATGTGGGAGACATTAGAGGCGAAGAACGACGGGCTTATGATTCGCTTGAGAGGGTATGACGCTGAAGGAAGACAGAGGACCCGGACCCTGGCTTCTTAGGCATGAATAAAGGACGTGATGGGAAGAAGCATTCCGCGTGTGGGTAGAGCTACAAGGGATGCCAGAGTCTCCAGGCACTAATACTCTTATTCTTAAGCTCTTTGTTCTCATGTAAGCACAGTTTTCAAAGGCCGCAGAGGTGATTTGTCAGGTTTTCATGATTTTGTCTGCCTTTGATCGTAGGGAATATTTATGAAACTGTAAATGGAATTATGAAAGTATCCTTGAAAATATTAGTGGCGTCTTTTAAAGGCAGATAGAGATTCGAGAAGTGAGAGGCGAGAAAAAGTTTCATAATTAGTTCTTATAGTTCGTGATGAAAAAATATAATTATCTTTAATATAGACAAGCACTTCAACTAAAATTATGAAAATATCCCTGAGAATGGCGTCACACAAACGTCGAAGCATTTTAGAATATGGCCTTGTGACGTGATGTGACGTGAATAAAGACTGGCGCTACTTATTCATTCCATCATGTATGTGTTTCTCAAAGTCCGATACCTTTAATTGATTTGCACGCTCAAACACAAATCGCTTTTTTTTTTTCTTTTATTCCTGATTATCGAGATGCGTGGCTTGCTAAGAAGGAAAAGAAAGAAAACACGGATGAGGAATAATGGTATCTTTTAGTCCTGTGAAGTTTTTGGACGAATAAGAAAAATTAAAATTCCAATGATCGTTGCGAAAAAGGAAGCTTCGGAAGTCCTTGATGAAGCGAAATTTTTAACGATTCAGTTTCCAGAGTAATAAAATGTCTGGGCTGGCGACTGACTGGCTTGGCGGTGAGGGAGGAGAGGCTGGACGTGAAAAGAGTGGAGACAAAGGAGGAGAATTAGATTACTTGGGTGGTGAGCTTACCCCTCCTTCTTTTCCTTCCTCTCTCCTCTCCCTAATTTATCCTCTTTCGCAGATTTCCATGCACACGACGTCCTCCTTTGACTCCGTTTTCTTTATTCAAACTCATCCCATCTTTCATTTTTCACGCAGTTAGTCGTCGCCGCTGTCGTGCGTGAAAACCAGACGTGAATTCCAGACAGACATGAATACGTGGCACACGTGAATACTAGACATGAATAACAGGACAGATATGAAGAGCAGAATATCATTAGAGGAATACGAGACATGCAATACACTTGAATCCCCCTATAAACCAAGCAGAAGACACACACACACACACACACACACACACACACACACACACACACACACGCTCCAAAATAAAAGCATCACAAAACAGTTCTTGACCACAAAGCTAGTCACAGGAACTAAAAGAATTAAAGAAAAAAAAAGTAACTAGTAAAAGACGAATAAAAAAAAGTAACCAGTAGACGACCAAAGAAAATGAAACCAACTCAAATAAAAAAAAAGAAAAAAAAGAAAAAGAGTAGAAATCGAAACAATAAAAAAAAATCACTAAAAGGTCAATAAAGCCTTTCAAAACCAGGATAAGCCAAAACAGAAGCTTAAGCACAATGAGGGAATAGGTCGGAGAAGGTCAGGCAGGCAGGCAGGTAGGTAGGCAGGTAGGCAGGTAGGTAGGCAGGTAGGCAGGTGGGAAGATGCAGGTTAGTTAGTGTAGTAGGTTAGATGGGGCTGTACAGCTTTAACCTTCGCTACTGTTTGGGCGGCAGGTAATAAGGTGAACAGGGAACATTTGATTATCTCTTTAACACCTGTAATTAACGTGCAGGATGAGGTGCTGCTCTCCTAATGACTGGCGACTGTCCGGAGAGAGAGAGAGAGAGAGAGAGAGAGAGAGAGAGAGAGAGAGAGAGAGAGAGAGAGAGAGAGAGAGAGAGAGAGAGAGAGAGAGAGAGTGGGGATAGTGGTAGTAGCAGTAATTGTTGTTGTAGTAGTAGATGTAGTAGTAGTAGTAGTAGTAGCAGTAGTGGTAGAAGTAGTAGTAGTAGTAGTAGCAGTAGTGGTAGAAGAAGTAGTAGTAGTAGTAGTTGTTGTTGTTGTTGTTGTTGTTGTTGTTGTTGTTGTTGTAGTAGTAGTAGTTGTTGTAGTTGTAGTAGTAGTCGTAATAAAAGTAGTTGCGGTTGTTGTTGTTGCTGCTGTAGTAGCAGTAGTATTAATAGTAGCCACCAGCAGTAGTAGTAGTAATTCCTTCTCATCTTCACAGAGAGAGAGAGAGAGAGAGAGAGAGAGTATTATGTGTTTGTGTTGTGACGGGGTTAAGTGAAACTCGTACTAATGTTCTTGTCTGGTAATGCATTCCATTAATCTACTGCTCTGTTCGGAACACCGTATTTTACCTCATCGTCTAACCCCTCTTCTCCTACTACCTGTGTGTGTGTGTGTGTGTGTGTGTGTGTGTGTGTGTGTGTGTGTGTGTGTGTGTGTGTGTGTGTGTGTGTGTCTGTGTGTGTATGTGTAGGTGGTTGTTTGTGTCTGGATGTGTGTGTGTGTGTGTGTGTGTGTGTGTGTGTGTGTGTGTGTGTGTGTGTGTGTGTGTGTGTGTGTATGTGTGTGTGTGTATTTGATTTTTGTTTGTATTTTCATATTCATTAATTTCTTTCGGCCTTTGTTTATTTGAAATGTATTTGTATGCATATTCTCGCAATAACTTTTTTTGTCACACTTAACATTATCATGCATACACGATTGTGATCAATAACTCTGCTGTACACCATACTGCGCACTCCCTGATGGCGTTAAAGTGTATTGAAATATGCACTCACTCATAACGACTAAATAAGATACATTTGAATAATAAAAAGGTTGAATCAAATATAAGTATGGACTAACTTTGATAAACTAAACTAACATAAATTAATAAACTGCATTGATATAGAAAATCTTTTACTTCAACAAACTCTATGACAGAATAAAGTATGAGGGAATAAAGGCAAAAAATAGGAAAAGCCTTAATAAACTTGACTCTTTATTTCTCCCACCACACGAAAGAGAAAGAGAGAGAGAGAAAAAAAAAGGAGAGAACAGAGAAAGAAAACGCAGCACGTGACCAGGAACTGAAGTGTAAAAATTTCCCGACATAAAATTTCACACTCGGCCAAAGAATTGCTATTACCCAACAACTGGCACGCCGTTTTGTTTCTCTCTCTCTCTCTCTCTCTCTCTCTCTCTCTCTCTCTCTCTCTCTCTCTCTCTCTCTGTCCATGAAAGTAAGAAATTGAAAAATACTGGTAACAAACAGAAAGGAAAGTGACAATAAATTAATAGATAGATAAATAAACCTATTGATTGATTGATTGATCGATAGAAGTTTCTTGGCAACACAACTTCAACTTCTCTTTGTGTTGTATAAAACGAGTAAAATTGAATCACGAATGAGAGAAAAAGAAATATACAAGGATAGAGGAAAAGTGTTGGAAATGTGAGTGCTTCTGTGTGTATATGGATGATGTGGAGAGGCAAGGCTAATGTAATAAAAAACATTAAGAAAATAAAGAATAGAAAGTGAAGCGAGATACGTAAAGGCAAGGCAAAGATGGGAAGTGAAGGAGGAGAAATGAGAGAAGAGGATAGACGCAACACAAGAGAGGATTGAGGAGAGCAAACTTATATAACCCTATGTACGTATGTGTAAAAGGAGAAGTGAAGACGGTCTTAGAGTTAGTGGGAAGGGAATAGCGAGGAATTGCGAACTGAGCTGGAGTGAAGCGAGAAGAAGCCGAGGCGAGGCGAGGCGAGGCGAAGGGAGGAGAGACTTGGTTAGCGGAACAGACAGCAATGCCACGGGGACAATCGTGCAGCGGAGAGTAAAATTACAAGTGCGAGAAGAAGGGCAAGCCAATGGGGAAGGTGGCGCCAATGGCCGAGATAATGCCACGTGGAAAATGTGCAGGGGAGGCTAAATCTAATCCCGCTGAGGCGAAAATGAGAGAGAGAGAGAGAGAGAGAGAGAGAGAGAGAGAGAGAGAAAAATTAAAGTGGAAGCAACGATGTGCTCACGTAACTCTTTGGAAATGTCTCCTCGTGATATTACATGAAGTAGAAGAGAGAGAGAGAGAGAGAGAGAGAGAGAGAGAGAGAGAGAGAGAGAGAGAGAGAGAGAGAGAGAGAGAGATGGGCCACTTGCACCTGCAGGAGAAATGAGCTGAACACAAAGACTCGTTTCCCCTTCGGCGTAGTATGCAGCAGGACCCAATAACCGTGACAGCAGAGCAGGAGGAGGAGGAGGAGAAGAAAAAGAAGAAGAAGAAGAAGAAGAAGAAGAAGAAGAAGAAGAAGAAGAAGAAGAAGAAGAAGAAGAAGAAGAAAAGAAGAGAAAGAAGAGGAAGGAGAAGAGTGGGAAGAGGATAAGGAAAGAGGACAAGACACAAGAGAAGATGAGCAATACAGTAAACAGACCATGGATATGTAAATAGCAAAGAATCAAACACACACACCCACCACCTGTCTACCATGTTCCTTAGGTCCCCCGCTACACCTTCAAGGAGGAGGAGGAGGAGGAAAGAAAACACCACGACACGAAAGGAAAGAAGGGAAGAGGAGGAGAAAGACAGCGGGAGAACATACCAGGAATACATATCAACGATCACACACACACGTACGCACACACACACGCAACCTGTTCCTGTCTCCCTCAAGTCTTCTACTGCTACGCCTTCATGTCTCCTTTCTTGTCTTCCTCCTCCTCTTTCTCCTCCTTTTTCTCCTCCTCCGGTGTACAAAAAAGCCTCACCCCAGGCGGCAGCGGTAAGAAAACATGGAAATCTTCTGCCCATCGTTATTTTTCCCAGCACGGCGTCGCCCCATCGTGTCCGCAAGGCTCCGGGGAAGGGGACGTGATGGATGACGAAGAAATATTGGGAATGTGAATTACAAGACCTTACCTCCCTCCTCTCATGTCTCTTTCCTCTCCCCTCACAACCCCCTTCTCTCTCTCTTTACCTCTCTCTCTCTCTCTCTCTCTCTCTCTCTCTCTCTCTCTCTCTCTCTCTCTCTCTCTCTCTCTCTCTCTCTCTACCTACCTACCTATTTTTTTTCCATCTGCTTATCTATCTGTCTATCTATCTATCTATCTATCTATCTATCTATCTTTCTCTATCTGTTTATCTAAATACCTGTCTATCTATCTATCTATTTATCTAGTGGGTAATGTGGTGAGCGTGGGATCGTGAAGACGTCCACACGTAGGTTCGAATCCGACCACGTACCGCCTTGAAGCTATGCCTGTCACCATGATACCCAGGTTTTGGGTGGTTACATTAAAGATGCGCTTGGGTGGTGATATGGTCCCTAATATGGGTACCACTATAAATAAAATTGCCTGCGCCGCTTACGGGTGGAAACTGGACAGCGATTCCTATACATACTTAAGTATACCTATATGCCATAACATAAAAAAAAGATCATATGCATAACTACTAATCCACTTACACACACACACACACACACACACACACACACACACACACACACACACACACACACACACACACACACACACACACACACACACCTAGAACTCAGCTTAGCCTTACTGAATTAAAGAAAAGTCTATGAAATAAGGTGGCACGTTTGTTAAAAGAAAATGAATTGAAAGAAAAGGAAAGAAGGAAAAAAGAAAACGTCAACTATTAAATCACTTGTTTTTTTTTCTCGAGACAGAAGGAATGTGTGTGTGTGTGTGTGTGTGTGTGTGTGTGTGTGTGTGTGTGTGTGTGTGTGTGTGTGTGTGTGTGTGTGTGTGTGTGTGTGTGTGTGTGTGTGTGTGTTTACCTGGGACTACTCTACCTGCTTTAATTAATTAATATTTTCACCTTCAAATTGAGCTCCGGCCTTTTTTTTTCCTTGAGGCGTGTGTTGTTTATATTTTCTCTCTCTCTCTCTCTCTCTCTCTCTCTCTCTCTCTCTCTCTCTCTCTCTCTAATCAATGCTTCCACTTTTCACTTATTTTCTTTCCTTTCTTAGTATTTACGTTTTCTGTTTTCAGTTCGTGTTTATTAATTGGTTTGTTTTTCCTCTCGAGTTATTTTTCCGCCTGAGCCAATTAGGAATTAAATATTTTTGCTCCAGTGCTGCTTTCTTCTTTGTATTTACTCTTTCTTTTTCCTTATGTTCCCAACTCGCAATTTGTGTCAAGTCTTACGTGGAATAGTTTGGTCAAATTATTCATGTTCCAGTTATTTGTCAGTTTTATTGCGTGTATTTATTGTTCATTGACGTATTTTTGTTCACTCATTTAGTTGTTCTCTTTGTTTATTCTCTCCTGCTTCATTTAACTCCATTTGCATTTTTTTTCTTCTGTTTCTTCCGGTGCACAGGATCACCAGATTATTATTTTTTTATTTATACCATGTGGGCTTTTCACAGGAATTTATGAGTTAAAGAGGGTATTTTTTTGTGGTACCTAATATCTCAAAACCCACCCGCTATGAAACCCTTGCCCCGAGTGTGGAAGCCCAACCTACACTCGGAACGTGGGCAGGATTCGAACCAGTGCACCTGTAGACCCCTCGAACACCCAAAGCACGCATGGTTCCTCATTTTCTTTGTATATTATTTGGTTTTATTTATTTGGTAGCGATTAACTTTATGCATAACACATTACTGCGTGGTTCGTGTCTTAGCACGTTGCGATATATTACTCATTGTGGAATATTATAAGATTACCCCAACATCCACGAAATTAATTTAAATGATGGCTGCAGTAAGTTATGATAATGATAATAGCAATGGTAATAATAGTAATAATAATGATAATAGTAATAATAATAATAATAATAATAATAATAATAATAATAATAATAATAATAATAATAATAATAATAATAATAATAATAATAATAATAATAATAATAATAATAATGATAATAATAATAATAATAATAGTAATGATAAATAACAAGAGCACACAATCTCTCTCTCTCTCTCTCTCTCTCTCTCTCTCTCTCTCTCTCTCTCTCTCTCTCTCTCTCTCTCTGTCCCTCGTCTCAGAAGACCAGAATACACGCAAACAAGAAAAAAAGAAGGAAAAAAAATTAACATTTATTTACCGTGCGTGTTTTCTCAGATATTCATATACTTTCCTCTTTCCCACTATATTATTACGTATCCAAGGTGTGTGTGTGTGTGTGTGTGTGTGTGTGTGTGCGTGCGTGTGCGAGATGGTGAGGGTAAACAAGAGGCAGGACGTGATTATTCAGGTGTGTGTGTGTGTGTGTGTGTGTGTGTGTGTGTGTGTGTGTGTGTGTGTGTGTGTGTGTGGGTGTGGAGGGGGAGGTGGCACTGTAATTCTTCCTTGTTTTCTCTTTTCTTTTTTGTCCTCACTCGCATATTTTTTTTTCTTTTTCTTTTCCTTTTTCTTATTTGTCTCATTTTGTATCACTCGATTTTTTTCCTTAATTTTCTTTCAGTTTTGTCTTTTCTTTTATTTTCCTTTTATTTCTCAGATTTCTATTGAAGTGAGTTGGTTTTCCAGATCCGTATTTATTTATTTATTCATGTTTTTTGCGCATGGATTGTATTTTCTGCTGCTGTTCGTTAGTCGGATTGCTTGCTGTTACCTGAATCGCTCTTGTGTACACTCGTATATATTTTTATTTCCTACAATAAATATAAACGTGCTTTCCTATTCCAGCATTGTCAGTCTATACCAGCATATCCCATCCATCCCTTCATGGTCAGTCAATCCCTGCATAGCCAGTCAACCCTAATATAGCCAATCTGTCTTAATATTGCTTGTCTCTCCCAACATATTGAATCTGTTCCCTAAGTATAGACTCACACAAATAAGCGTTATTTTATCATTTGTTTGCCTTTACATAAAAGAGGCAAATTGTTTGAAAAAAGACACACTAAAGTTGAAGGTTTTCTTCATTAAACATTCATTTTTCCTGTTTTAATATTGCTTACAATAACTCTGTGTGATCTCTCTAAAGTGTTCTACAGCGTTAGTAACGAGATCCTTTTAAAGAAATGTTGCGCACTAAAGATTGATTCCTTCTGGTTTAAAAGTTACATTGGAAAATAGAGTTCAGTGTGTCCGTTTGAATAATACAATATCTGATAAAGACAGTGTCTCATGTATAAATGAAACACTTCTAATATTCGTATGAAGCATTATTTATTTCCGATGGCTGAGTTTTCATCTTGTGAAGGCCAGTATTGTGAGTTGCATTGTCATTAGGGCTTTGGTATCTATTCTAGTAATATCATTCTCATTGTCACTGAGTTTCCAACATTCAGATGGATATTACTAGCGCCATTATCATCATTGTTGCGCTGTCACTTTCACTGCCACTAACAGTCATATTACTTCACCATACCTGCCTTTTGCCGCCACCTGCACTTGCATAATCACTAATAACATGAATAACTAAACAATGAGTAAAACAATGTCGCCACCGTTACCATCACCGCCACCAACACCACCACCACCGCTATCACTCACCACCATTACCACAACCACCACCACCACCACCACCACCACCACCACCACCACCACCACCACCACCACCACCGCCGCCACACCTGTTCTTTCTTTCATCGTCCTCGTATTTTCTTTGCATTTCCGTCCCTGGCATCGCTCATGTTTTTTACTCCTGGTTTTGTTTCTTATATTTTTCTTCACTTATATTTTTGAACTGTGGTATTTTTTTTTTTTTTCGTTTTTTCGTCTTTTATCCCCCGTGTTCTTTTCTCGTTTTTCTTTCTTTCACTTTTATTTATTAATTTATATTTTACTTTTTATTTCTCTCTCTCTCTTTTCTTTTTTCTCTCTGTCTCGTTATCTTTCTATTTTTCTTTCCTTCTTTGTGTGTTTTTCTCGTATGTTTTATATTCAAATTATTTTTTTCATGTCTTTCTCTGTTTTCCTCTTCTTTCTTTCGCTCTTAATTTTCTCTCGCACTTTTTTCTCCTATTTAATGTCATTTTTCATTTGCATATTTCTTTTCTTAGTGAATCTTTTCATTATACTTCATTCATTAGATCACGAACTGTCCTTTTTACCTGTCTTTCTCCTCCTTGAAACCTCCTCCTTTTCCTCTCCCTCGTAAACATCTCATCCAGCTTT
>NC_059292.1:36991542-37001542 GCF_017591435.1 Portunus trituberculatus
AGAGATAAAGAACAGGAGAGAGAAGAATATAAGACCTAAGTAAATGAGGAAAAAATTAAAAAAGGGGGAAAAAAAAGAGAACTAGTAAGGATTAGAGAAGACAAATCAGAAGGAATCGAACAGGAGAAACAGGAGAGATAAAAAAGAGGAGATAAGAGAACACAAGACCTGAAAAAAAGAAGGGAAGAATTAAAAATGGTTTGCATTAACTTTCCTACACTTTAAGGGAAAAAAATGAGAACTAGTAAGGATTAGAGAAAAAAAACAGAAGACGTCGAACACAAGAAACGGGAGAGATAAAAAATAGGAAGGATTAGAGAAGAAAAATCAGAAGGCATCCAACACGAGACACAGGAGAGATAAAGAATAGGAGATAGAAGAACACAAAACCTTAAAAAAATGAGAAGAATAAAAACGTTTGCATGAACTTTCCTACCCTTTACGTAAAAAAAAAACACCAAATATCGAATAACGAGTGCGATGATAACCAACATGACTTAATTACCTCATTCCACACCCTACTCTTCGAAAAAAAAACTCCTAGCAAGAAAGAGTCCGTCTATAACAGTATTATGACCCTAAATATTACCTCGCTGTCATCACTCTCAGTTTTCACATGGCGCACACCTGAGCCTTTCATGACATTAAAGTTAAGGGGTCAGTTTGTGCTTTCGCTGACCGCAGGCTCCTAAAAAGTTGTCGACGGGAACAAGTATGACCTGTCTCCTCCTGTCTTGTCCTGTCCTGTCCTAGCTAGAGTTTATTAAGGCAGGTAGGCGACCCTTTTATAAGTTCATGGCTCGCACACGGGGTACAGAGAGAGAGAGAGAGAGAGAGAGAGAGAGAGAGAGAGAGAGAGAGAGAGAGAGAGAAAGAGAAAGAAAGAGAGAGAGAAAGGGTAGACTTGCTTTGAATTTTGAGTTATAAAATGAGGTGGAAAAAAAAAAAGACAAAGAATGACTGTGAAATCTTATGGCTATTTTTACCGTCAATAAGACATAGAACCGAATTAGACAAACACACACACACACACACACACACACACCCGGTAGCTCAGTGGTTAGAGCGCTGGCTTCACAAGCCAGATGACCGGGGTTCGATTCCCCGGCCGGGTGGAGATATTTGGGTGTGTCTCCTTTCACGTGTAGCCCCTGTTCACCTAGCAGTGAGTAGGTACGGGATGTAAATCGAGGAGTTGTGACCTTGTTGTCCCGGTGTGTGGTGTGTGCCTGGTCTCAGACCTATCCCAAGATCGGAAATAATGAGCTCTGAGCTCGTTCCGTAGGGTAACGTCTGGCTGTCTCGTCAGAGACTGCAGCAGATCAAACAGTGAATTACACACACACACACACACACACACACACACGGAAGCAGAAGCAACAACAGCCGTGTGAGTCAAGCTTGTAAAAAATTCACGCGTGGGAGAATATCTGTGTCTTGGTCTTTTGGTGTTGAAAGAGATTGAAGGACACACGAAAATAGTTACATGCGGAATTTACACACACACACACACACACACACACACACACACACACACACACACACACACACACACACACACACAGAACCCATCAAAACTTCAGCGTGGAGAAGCACTGGCGGGTCTTAGCTCCCCGTCAGCCTCCCAGAAGCCTGTTAAGTTTTCCTTTGATGTTCTCTGTGGGTATTTATTGCCATTTATCTCCTGCGCCCCACCACCTCTCTCTCTCTCTCTCTCTCTCTCTCTCTCTCTCTCTCTCTCTCTCTCTCTCTCTCTCTCTCTCTCTCTCTCTCTCTGATCCTCATATTCATTCCCTCCCAAGAGTGTTTTCCGTGTGTGTCATAAAACACCGCCTCGGAGCCCACTTGGTCACCGCACGCACAGTTTCTTCACACCCTCCCCTGTGTTGGCGTGGAAGTTCTCTATTTACCTTTCAGGTGAGCTGGCCGCGACCTGCACCAGGAAATGAGGTAACGTGGACCTCCTTTGTTTACTCTAGTTCCTCCCCGGACCGAGCAGCGAGGCGGTGGGAGGGAGGGAGGGAGGGAGGGAGGGACGGGGCCGCGGGCACTACCTGGAAGAAACGTGCCGTCACACACTTGAAATCGTTACATTAGTGCGCCTGTACGTGCACAGAGAAACACTCACACACACGTTTATACATTTATAAGTGCATTCATCCTAGTATTTACATTAATGTGTGTGTATATATATATATATATATATATATATATATATATATATATATATATATATATATATATATATATATATATATATATATATGAAAAGTTTTCGTCTCATCAGTTCCTCTCCTTTGACTGACTGTCTTCAGCCTCTTTATCACCACCGCAATGTTGCATCTCTTGCTATCATTAATCGCTATTTTCATCCCAACTGCTCTTCCGATACTGCTAACTGCATGCCTCCCCTCCTCCCGCGGCCTCACTGCACAAGACTTTCTTTTTCCTCTCATCCATATTTTTTCCACCTATCTAAAGCAAGAAATAACTTTCAATCATTTATAAGTTTTTTCGTATGTTTCGAAACTCTCTACCTACTTCTGCATTTCCATTTTTCAATGACTTGACCTCATATAAAAAGGAGGTTTCAAGACTACGCATAAATAAAGACATTTATCCCTTGCCTTTGCCTAACTCTTGAATCTGCACGGGGACTGTCATTCAAAGAGGGTTTTGTTTTATTTACTTTACTCTTTCTTTTGTCCTTGGCCAGCTTTCTCCTCTTATTTATATATATATATATATATATATATATATATATATATATATATATATATATATATATATATATATATATATATATATATATATATATATATATATATATATATATATATATATATATATATATATATATATATATATATATATATATATATGTGTGTGTGTGTGTGTGTGTGTGTGTGTGTGTGTGTGTGTGTGTGTGTGTACGATGACAAATACATGAGAGCAAACATTTAATCATAGAGGATGATGCGATGATTATTGAGTTCTGAGTTCATTTCGGGAAATCCATTTAAAATGCAATGTTTTTCAAGAAGAACATTAAAAGTCTACCTTATAAAGGAAGAGAAAAAGCTGAATATCATATGATTTTGTTCCTTTTATAAACAGTGTCGATTAGAGGGAGATCGTTCTTTTTAGAGACTGTTCTTTCTTTTTTTTCGGATATCTATATTTTTGTTCAACATACTCATGTAAAATCATAAAGTTTTGCTATGTAATAAATATGGTTGCCTAGTCTTTAGGAAGAAAAGAAAGACAACCAAACAGCAGAAGATCAAGCAGGCAACCAAAGTGACGTCAGAAACACTACGCTGCGTTCCTTGTTACATAGCGTAGCAATGATGGTGAACTGTACTCCGTAACGCCGCTCGAGATACGAAAAATAATGAGCGAGTGCAAGACGAGTTTTTGGATTTATGCTATTGAGGAGTAACAATCTTCGGAGTTACCTAATCATATACAGTAAATACAAAACATAAAAAACTACTAGAGTAGACAAGCTCGCTCTGCCTGCACTGGACCTTTTAAGATGCGCGGAGCAAAGCGAGGTGCCGCAAGAAGCAAGACGAGGTGCAGCGAGGAACGAATCGAGATACGGCGAGTAGCGCGGCGAGATGCGGCTAAGGACACGAGGTTCGGCGAGAAGCGAGACAAGAAGCGGTTAGGAGCGAGGCGAGGAGCCAGGCGAGAAGCAGCGTAGCAGGCGGTCTGAACTGGGTGAGGGATATTGATGCCTAGCGGTCCCTGGCGGCCTGAGGGTTGAATATTCATGGGAGGAGCCCAGAAGGCGGCCTGAGGAGACGCACACCTTCTCTCCTCATTAATGATACCGTTCCAGGGCTCCTTGTGTGTGTGTGTGTGTGTGTGTGTGTGTGTGTGTGTGTGTGTGTGTAGAGGAGTGTGTGTACGTACATTCATGTGCTGGAATGGAATCAGTCTCAGGGATGTGATAGGATTAGCCGAGGCTTTGTCAAGGAGGGTTGTATGTGTGTAGGGTCGCCAGGTGGTGCGTGAATGTAGTACAGGTACCGTGTGTGTTGTGGCTTTCAGGGAGAGATGATTAAGGCTTGAATTACCTTTCTATTGCATTAGGATGTTAATTGAGTGACTGATCATAATTATTGACCTTTTCTTCAGTGACTGATTGTAATTTTAGTCTCTTTTCTCCTCATTATCAATTTTCTGTATTTCGCCACTGAGCTCCGAAACTATTTGAAAAGAAAAGAATGAGGCAATTATAGAGAAATGAGTCAGAAAATAGATGAAAGAGATAAGGGCAGAAAGAGAGAGAGAGAGAGAGAGAGAGAGAGAGAGAGAGAGAGAGAGAGAGAGAGAGAGAGAGAAATTTGTACAGTAAGCAGAAGAGTCAGGGATAAAATACAATTGGGAATGATGCAATGATCCGATTAAAAGTCTGTCAATTCCCGGGAGTGATGGGAAGGCTGGCGAATAATCTTCAATAAAGGAAGGACGCCGAGGATCACGAGAGGAAGAGGAAAGGATTAGAGAGAGAGAGAGAGAGAGAGAGAGAGAGAGAGAGAGATATTGCCTTCTCTTTCTTTACACAACTTTTTTTTCCTCTCTCCCCAATTTTTTTCACTCTGAATATCATTTCGTCCTCTCCCCGCGTTTCCTTTCACGTCCTGCTTGCCTTTGTGACTGAAGTCTTTAATCTTGACACGTCGCGACACGTCCTGACACGTTCTGATGCTCCTTCTCCTTCACTTGCATTTGCTACGAGGAAAAAACTAATGCAAAAAAATCTGGCCTGACTTAATCTGAAATGCAGAAATCTTTATTCCCTTATAAATTCGAGGATTTCTGATTAGCGAGGCGGAAAATTAAAGACCTGTCGAATTTATTAGGCAAGGAATTGAAGTAGCATGCAATCAAGCGTTTTATTATTTGAGATCTAAAACAATTGCACTCCGCTATACCAGAAGAGAGTGAGAGAGGAAGAGTAGTGGGGAGAGGGAGAGAGAGATCGGTACTGCATTGAAAAAAGTGAGCAGGGGAGAGAGAGAGAGAGAGAGAGAGAGAGAGAGAGAGAGAGAGAGAGAGAGAGAGAGAGAGAAAGTGAGTGAGTGAGTGAGAGAGAGTGAGGCGTTCATTACATCTGAGTAATAGTCAATTAAAGGCCATCGTAATAGCGTAAAAAAAAGACAGAGTGGATTGAATAGATTAAAGCTCAATGACTTCTCCTTTCAACTCTGACGAAGGAAATCATGTGGTTCTCAGCTGCACAAAAAGAGTAAAGAAAAAGCCACTCTTTCCGTCAAGCAAACAGATTAATCCTCCTGCCTCCTCCTCCTCCTCCTCCTCCTCCTCCTCCTCCTCCTCCTCCTTCTCCTCCTCCTCCTCCTCCTCCTCCTCCTTCTCCTCCTCCTCTTCAATGATACTCCATTAGCCACCTGCTCCTCTCTAGACTCCTTCATTCTATCCATCACCAAGAATCATATCTCAGCTCTTGATAATGAGATTCCATCAAGTTATACGTATCAAAGAACCGCCTGAGTCACTTCTTCATATAGCCGTCCTAGTGATCTTGTGATTCTGTCTGTCTTAGACCTGTTCATGTAAAGTCTCTCTTGTTATTGGATCTATATTTGTAATACGTGGCACAGTAAATAGTAGAGAACAAGTTCATATTTTTCTACTTATTCTTTGTTGCGTTGCTGTTTTTTTTCTGCTGTTCTTTTCTCTTTTGTATTTTTATTTGTAATCTTATTTTTGTTTTGGTAAGCCAAGCCAAGAGAAGAAATGGATTAAGAAACCTGTTCATTGCATCATTTCCCACTCATCTTGAAAGAATGTATAACTAAGACACTAATTAATTTATTGAGGTGTTTCAATACTCCTCTTCTAAAAAAATTAATTTCGTATACTCAGGAAAAATTCAAAAACTAAAAGAAAATTTCAGTACTTACCAGAAAAAAAGGAATGGAATATCGAATATACTGATTAAATCATCCATTAGTGAGCAGAATATACGTCCTGTCTCTTGTCCTCCTCCTTGATCTTACGAGATGGGCGTCTTTCAATTAGCAGCTACACAGGGTATCGACTTGTACCTGTTGATTAGTGCAAGTACGAAGGATACGGATGAATGTCTTTCCGTCTATGTAGGCACAGGAGACTATCCATTGCTTATTACTTTGCTTCGGTGCTGAAGGATGTTGATGTGCGCCTCTTAGTCAGATGATAGATGTAGGTGGTGGCTTTCCAATCAGTGTAGTTATTACCATTTCTCTTCGTAATTTTTTGATTGGTACGTTAATTACAATGTATGCTGACAATATTCTAAAGTAATCCATGTCTTTTTTTATTATCGAAATGCTACAGTCACTTTTTCAGCCATTTCGTATAGTACAACTTTCTGTTAATGAAAATACTATATGCATCTTTCTAACATTTGAAATATTGTAACCTTATGTTGCTTTAAATACTACCAGCCTTTTATTATTTCTTTCTTTTCCCCTCTCTGGCATGCCTTCAATGTCTCCACCAGGGAGCATCAGGACACCGCAAGAATTCATTTGGACTTTTGTTTTGAAACTCTTTATGGAGTGGCTCTGCGTGGTCCTATTTCACTTTTTTCTTGGCCTTTGAATTCTCGGTGTTTGAGAAAAAATGTAGGCGCACGAGAGAGAGAGAGAGAGAGAGAGAGAGAGAGAGAGAGAGAGAGAGAGAGAGAGAGAGAGTGCGCCCAGGTAGACATGCTCACAATAAATTCACTTAATTTTTTTTTTTTTTTCATTCATAAATGTCGTGGCAGCGAACAGTGACACACCACACCTGCCGCAAAAGTATTCCGGACCAAATAGCGATGCCTGGTGGACACAACACTGAGGCGCAAGGCGAGGAACAATCAGGAGGAATATTTTTTATCACACAAACGCTACTTATCTAATGCGACACTTGCTCTTGACGAAAAAAAGAACATGAATTAAAGAATAGGAATCAGGATTTTAACTTAGTAATTCATATTTAAGTTTTAATGTTTTAATCCTTCAAAAGTACGGTTGTTCCTTACATTAGATTAATGAAATAGAGATTTATAATTAAACTGTAAGAGATAAATTCATATTAGCACTTGAAACTATAAAATAAATGAGAAGTTCACATTAATGATGGAGAGCTATTAAAAAAAGACCAATACGTGAGGGAATAACACTAAGCAATTGACTCTCATTGCAGAAAACGAAGCAATTCACCTTTACTCTTGAATGGAAAACAGGTTCGACGTATTCCTAACTCAATTTATCTTCAGGACAAACATTACAGAGGCTGATGGAGTCAAGATCGCCATTTTGAGAAGGTCTGAGTGGTATCCAGTGAAATGCCTGAACGGTGAAGTCGAGACGCTTTTCACGTCTAAAGGCAATTCCGCGCAGGAGGAAACAAGATAAGAGACTCGGGCAGACACGGGGAGAATTAGACTCCGTGACACCTTCATTTGCGCCCCGAACGGATGGGCTGCGCCGGGATCCGCACTGCGCCACGCGGGGAGAAGAAAGAACTGACGGTAAACGAGATAAGAAAGCGCTCAAGATAAAAGCTGAATGAAATATAGTCTGTGAGATTAAAAAGTGATACTACTACTACTACTACTGCTACTACTGCTACTACTGCTGCTATTACTACTACTACTACTACTACTACTACTACTACTAATGCTGCTGCTGCTGCTACTACTACTACTACTACTACTACTACTACTACTACTACTACTACCACTACCACTATTACTCTCACCACTAGTAATAACACTCTAATCTCGTACAGAACTTCAAGATGTGGCTGTTGTACAACTGTATGGGACTTCAATGATACCCTGGAGATGCAGTACTTCCCTCCTTCTCTTTCTCCTCCTCCTCCTCCTCCTCCTCCTCCTCCCGTGGGTGCAGTTGACACCGGCAGCCCACCACCCTGAGGCAGAGCTTGGCCGCGTCTACTCCACGTCTAGTTATGGCAAAACTTTCACAAGTGCCTCTCTGGGAGTGTACGGCTCGAGGGTGCTTTGCCCGCCGCACCAGGAACTCTCTCTCTCTCTCTCTCTCTCTCTCTCTCTCTCTCTCTCTCTCTCTCTCTCTCTCTCGTATTCTGAATGAAAAAGCTCTTAATTCCTTTTTTTCTGTCTTTTTTTCCTTCTCCCCCTCTTATCTAGCACTTGTCTGGGTAGGGGTGCTTCACTTTCCCTGTTTCTCCCGAGGCGGCACGCAGCAGGAGAGACACCAGCCTGCGGTGGCGGAAAGACGTGTTTTCCGCCACATAAGGTCGCGTGGTGGTCGCCGAGGTAGTGGCCGCGAGGATCAGAGGGGAGGTGTGAGAAGGGTGTCGAGGGAGAGAGTGGTGCTGACTCAATGCTCGGATGGAGTGTCAATGGGGAGGAGGGAGGAGGGAACTGATGGGGAAAAAAAAAAGTGGTGTTGAATTCTCAAATGGTGTTGTTGTATTGTATTGCGTGATTATTGTACCGTAACTGGATGAAAGGTGTGAGTACATTAGGGAAGTTATACTATATTATCATCAAGGCTTTGTTATTTTTTTGGTTTATGGTCTGGAAGTAAGGAAGAGTTCTTGAAAACTAATTTAGATCATATTTTCCTTTTTTATTCTAGTCTACTTTCGTTTATTTTATGTTTAAGGGGAAAGCCGTCACCCTTGTTGCTACTATTTATGTCTTTGATTTTAAATATGAAGAAAAATTAAAATGAAAGGTTTCTCATGTGAGTTTGTATCGTCATTGTACTATATTTCTTCAGGAACTGCTTTGTATCTACTGTCTTCTCATGTGTGTTCCGTTTTGTGTTGTTTCCATGTTTGTGTCAATTTTATTCAGTCTTTTATTCAAGTGTTGTCTAAAGTGCCATGTGTTATTTTTTTTTTTCATCTAAATCATGAATAATCGTAAAAAAAAGTTAGAAATAGGGAAAATAGAGTAAACAACTCATATTGGATAACAGAAAGGTAGATAATACATGTTTTCCATAATATCCTGTCACTGTTCATCATACTGAAGCCCAAACCTCTCGATAGAAAATAAAACATAATATTTGAAAAACAGAGTTGAAAAAAAATAATGAAATTCGACAATAACACACTTTACATTTATTTTTTTTTTCACACTTTCATCTGTCCAGAATGTAGGACACTGAATTATTGATATCCAGTCCATTTCATATTTTTCTGGATGTTTTCCTATCATTTTTGCCTTCGAAATCCCTACCCCGCAGTGTCTCGTTCCACTTCTGGACAAATTGTTCCATTTACATATAGATATCAAAACTACGGGGCGAGAACAAGGGTGGGAGGGGACAGGAAGGGCAAGGTAGTTCGTGGAGAAAAGGAGGGCAGACACAAGAGGAGACTGGAAGAGACTTGAGAGGATAGGAAGTGACGGGAGGGGTTGAAAATAATCTAGAGGGGAGAGAAGAACAAGAAAGAGACGGAGGAGTAGGAACAAACATGAAAGGAGCAGGAAAGAGGCCATTGGCACATGGAAGGAACGGACTAGGAAGAAGCAAGGTGGTCAGATAAGACGGTAGGGAGAAGAAACGGGAGACGCAAGAGGGACTGAGAAGAAACGAGAGAAGTAGAAAAGTGACAAGAGCGGCAGGAAAGCGGGAGAAGATGGAAGAGACTGAGAAGGAGACGAGAGAGACAGGAAACACTAGAGAGAGAGAGAGAGAGAGAGAGAGAGAGAGAGAGAGAGAGAGAGAGAGAGAGAGAGAGAGAAACAACCTTAGGGAGAGATTTCTATTCGAGCTGTCGTCTTTCATTTGTATCACGAGAAACTGTCTTTTTTCCTCCTCCCCGAACTTGGTGGGCGTGTGGGGAATACCGAGGACGGCTTCCCCATCTCCCTTCCCCGCGAGACTCAACTTAGCCCGTCCCCAACTCCACATAACTTCTTGTCTCTACCAAAATTTAGTTTATTCCCCAAGCGTCGCGCGGGGCCCTGTAACACCGTGAGGGATAGACAGGGTGC
>NC_059292.1:37006542-37024042 GCF_017591435.1 Portunus trituberculatus
TACCTAAAAGAGAGATAATATAGCTTACGGAAAACTTATAGAGTTATCCATTATGATTATTTTCTTTTCCTAAGTTTTATCTTTTCCTTCTCTCTGCTTTAGATCCTTACTCTGATACATATTGATCTTTCATAACAGCTACTATTTTCACCTACCACCTAAATATTTGCCTCTATTCTAAGATACATTTTCCATTGGTGATGAAGGATTGAGATATAGAAATATAAAAGGCATAAGACAAGCTGCAAGAAGTCATCAGCTCTACACGTGGGAGTCCATGAATCTTGTTAAACGAACACTAGAATCAAGAAAAGAGCCTTGAGAACCCATGAAACTTTCCTTAGAGCGTGTTATTTGTTTAGAAAAAAATACAAAAGGAATACTAGACAGTTTGTGTAATAATCTTACACTAACTCTTGGTGGAAGAGACAGGATAGCTAAGCAGAAGGCTCCAAAATATAGTCGAGATGACAAGGAGAACATTTTATGAACAAGGCTCTTCGTGTTCACACTCGCCTAAGATGTCATCGCTACAACATTAGATTGGTGAGATACAAGAGTGTGTCAACTTTTCCAAGTGAAACGTATCAGAAAATCTCGGGAACAAAATTGGCCTCATTTTTTTATACTTTTTTTTTACTGTTTTTCCTTTACTTTTTATGGTGAAGAAGGGAGAGCGGGAACGCAAAGGGCTTCTTTTATTATGTCGTTGTGTCTTGTTTGGTCTCCATGCGTAAAAAGGAAAAGAAAAAAGAGAAAAAAGAATGAATCTCTGCCTTAGAGTGACACTAATTTTGGTTTCCGTGTCACATCTACGTCTGTATTCTCACAACAATTTGTCCTCTCATAAGGGGCACTTCCAAAGACCATATAAATGATTAGTTTGTTCCTTATCATGGTTTTGACGAAGATGCTGAACCTTGTGAAACTTGAGAAAAATCACCAAAACAACATTTACCAAAATGGCTTTCCATTAGTATTTCAGAATACTTGCAAAATATTCCCTGTAGTCTCAAAAACACAAAAAAACAAGGAGCATTCCGTAGAAACTTTTCACTTTAATGATGCAGAATCTCTTTTAAGCTTTCCTTAGAATTATGAAATAATCTTTCAAAACTATTAAAAGTGTTTCTAATTCATGTAGAATGCTTGTAAATTCTTCCTTGGAATCAAGAAACCCTTGTAATCTCACAAACCTTTTAATAAACTTTTTTTTTTTTATAACAGATGAAAATGAGACATCTACTTATTAAAGAACACTAACTCTGACCTCAGATAGACATGGAATTGTTTAGCGATGATTTTCTCTCTGTACATTAGTGAATAGTCTCTAGAAAAACCACAGCAAAAACCAACAAAGGGTGGAGTGTGAGCGCGGCCGTCTCAAATGACACTTTCCCCTCTCTATCGTGCTGAACCCTTTATCCCCCTCCTCATCAGTCAAGGAGGCACAGCAACTTAGAGGGGTTCCAGGGGTCTGAAGAGTGCGAGGCCTCCCATTACCAGCAGGTCAATAAAGAAGTGTCTCATCCTGCACATCCACGCCCCTAACAGCCTGCTTAGTGTCCAACTCTCCGCCTTCACAAGTTATTGAGGCCACGGAAAATTGCAGTCGATATGTTTCCAGTCATTATGTGTCTACTCGATATCATGACAACTGTCTTCTGATAACATACGGAAATCTTATTGGGAGATAACAAAACGTCTGTAATAATTTGGATTTAGAAACTAAGAGAGTTATTGAAGTCCTAGAAGATTCGGTTTCCAGTTATTAAGGCTCTCTATTGGATATCATGAACGTTTCGTAAAAATTATGCTTTTAAACCCTTATATCTGATTGCCAGTATGTGCTCAGTCGTGGCCACTTTACTTTAGCTCTTCTGAATTGAGTCTTCCTGTTTTCCTTTCGGTGATGTGACTCTTACATGACAAAATAATTATTTCGAAACGTTTTACTGAGATTCAGAAAACAGTACTTAACCCTTCCTTGACCTGGACCTCTATAAGGTCATGAACTTAATCTAACGCAAAAGAAAAGTACATTTTAACCCAATGACCTTTTCCTATTTTTACTTCGCACTAGAGATTAAGGGAAAAATCAAGCTTAATTTCACAGCAGCAACAATTTAAAGGGAAGAGACAAGACCTACTGACTAAAATAACTTACCAGTATTTATCCGAGCATTCACCTCTCTCTCTCTCTCTCTCTCTCTCTCTCTCTCTCTCTCTCTCTCCTCTCCTCTCCTCTCCTCTCCTCTCCTCTCCTCTCCTCTCCTCTCTTCTCTTCTCTTCTCTTCTCTTCTCTTCTCTTCTCTTCTCTTCTCCTCTCCTCTCCTCTTCTCTTCTCCGTACATATCTTACCTTTCTTCACTTCACCTCTCTCTTAACAACATTTATTTCCTCACTCACCTTTAACACTTCTATTCTTCTTATACATCTCCATTTCCTCAGTGTTTTTCATCCTCGTACACGTCTTACCGCTACTCACCCCGTCTTACTCCCTACACACTACCCCATAAAAGTCTTCCCCTTATAAGCCACCCCTAGAAGCCTCTCAAGACGCGTCAGGTGTTGTTAGGGTAAAGGTACACGCGTCGAAGGAGGAGCGGGTCAAGAAGGTGCAGCTTTGTGTGTGTTTTTCCAATCTGCTGTGTGTAATTATGCTTCTACCTGTATTTTGGTCGTTGTGAGTGGTGTTGTTAGCACCTTGTGATTGGATCTTTACAATACTGTGTTATTGATGTTTCTCTCTCTCTCTCTCTCTCTCTCTCTCTCTCTCTCTCTCTCTCTCTCTCTCTCTCTCTCTCTCACACACACTAAACATCACAACACTTCCCCTTTCCCCCAATACGTACCCTCTCTCACGCCTTCACATCCTAAGCCCTCTGAAATACTAAATTGTTCATTTCATCTCGCGTTGCAAAAGTTCCTGGACATCACTACAGTGTTATTTTGTTTACTTTTTTTTTCGAAACAAGTGAATATATTTGTAGAAAGTGAGTCAAAATACTTGCCTACCAGCCTGTCTGCTTGTGTATATATGTTTCCTCTTCTTCTTTGTCTCTGTGTGTATGAATGAGTCTTCCTATATGCCTGTGTCTCTTTCCGCTAGTTTGTTTGTGTTTTATTCTATATTTTTTTTATTCCGTGTGTGGCTGGTTTTGAATGCTAAAGATTAAAGTTGTGTATATCTTACCATAAATACACTGAAATATAGCACCTTCTCTCTCTCTCTCTCTCTCTCTCTCTCTCTCTCTCTCTCTCTCTCTCTCTCTCTCTCTCTCTCTCTCTCTCTCTCTCTCTCTCTCTCTCTCTCGTTTTTTTTTCTTCTTTTGTTTACTTTCTGTCACCGGCATTTTAATATTTTTTTTTAATAGTTTTCTTTTGTTTTTGTCTTCATTGTCAGCTGATCATTTAAGACGTAAAAATAGAAAATAAAAGAATATATACGAAAATAAAGGAGGTTAAAAAAAACTACGTAGACACTAAGTATTTTAACTATTTTGTTACCTTACACAGCCAAACTTCAACGCACATACACACACACAGACTCTCTCTCTCTCTCTCTCTCTCTCTCTCTCTCTCTCTCTCTCTCTCTCTCTCTCTCTCTCTCTCTCTCTCTCTCTCTCTCTCTCTCTCTCTCTCTCTCTCTCTCTCTCTCTCTCTCTCTCTCTCTCTCTCTCTCTCTCTCTCTCTCTCTCTCAACAACCACATATAGAAAAAAAAATCCCTGGAAACGCAATGAGATTCTACAGTTCCATATCATCAAATTTCCCGCCACTCCTTCACCCATTCGTAACGACTGCACGCGGATCAAACATCGTACACACGACTACAGGAGTTATGAATACTAGGAGGCCTTCATTGTTACCCTCTGAGAGTTTTACCACGCCGGGTTACGATAGCAGGCGCCGCGTGATGGGCACTCGGAGGCAGGTTAGTGGTGTGGACTGATCGACCGGCCTTCCAGATATATGATGCCTTACGGTGCTGTCCTCGCCCACTGCCTTGCTTATTGCCCTCCTGCACTCCATCGATGAATGAAGTCAGTGTGAGGAGCTTTTTATTATGATTATTTATTTGTTTGTTTTTTACTGTTTTATGTGTCAGTGAAGGCCAGGCAAGGATATGGAAGATGAAAGTAGGAGAAAGTTAGGAGGAATAGTGTAGGTTATAGATTGTTTGTACTTGAATTGTCGTGAATGAATGTGTGGGAGTCTTTCTTTGCTTTCTCTCTCTCTCTCTCTCTCTCTCTCTCTCTCTCTCTCTCTCTCTCTCTCTCTCTCTCTCTCTCTCTCCCAAGACGATTGTAACTGGATGTAAATTAAGAATTTATCTATTTTTTTCCACTTGTCATATTTTGTTTTATCTATTTATTTACTTTCTGAAGGAGGAACTGCCATGAAAGAATACTGTATGTAGAGCGATCTTCGATGAATGGCCCTTCAATGGATTTTTATTTGCCTTTTTGTTGCTTTTATGAAGTAGACTCACTCACCTCACTTCCTGTCACTTTGTTGCTCGAGGCCCAATCTTACCTGGAAGGAGAGAATAATAGTATTAGCATGTAAAAAATCTTGTGAATGTATGTGCATGTACCTTTTTTATTCTTATTTTATTTTTGTTCACCTTTTTCACCCATTGAAGCTCTTGTGTCACCAGTAACATTTGCCTACTGCTCTACCTCCCTCTGTTTCTAAGTCTCCTTGTATTACACGCAGATACAGAATCATATGTACGTATTTGCTTATGATAAAAAGGAAAGACAGAGAGAGAGAGAGAGAGAGAGAGAGAGAGAGAGAGAGAGAGAGAGAGAGAGAGAGAGAGGAAGAGAGGAGTAATAGGAAGAGGAGTAGCAGTTATGACCACCGTGCTATTTACAAGCCTTCATGTCCATCCTCCCTTACTGTCGCAGTCTCCAGGGGCCGAGGGGTGGGCCTCTGAATGGTGCACCTCAGACATGTTGCGGCAGTGGCATGAGTACACAGCATAGCAGGAGACGAGGAAGCAAGGCTTGTGCTGGGGAAGTTGGGATAGCAAAAGGAATATTTAGGGTGTTGGTTGGTCGTGTGTTTAAAGGCAGTGAAGTTCCGTTGTGATTATGGATTGCGATGATTAAAGCGGATGGAGATAAGAGTTTTTGGGATGGCGCAGTGGATGAGTGGGTAAAAAGAAATGAGAGAGAGAGAGAGAGAGAGAGAGAGAGAGAGAGAGAGAGAGAGAGAGAGAGAGAGAGAGAGAGAGAGAGCTATTGCCCAGATCCAAAAAAGAAAGAAATTTTTACTTCAGAAAATATGAATCTGCCCCCCTTGAGTAGTATAGAAGGAGCAGGAAAAGAAAATTACAATACCAAGACAACAATGCGTTCAATCACAAAACTCGAGGCATTAATGGCCGGAATAGAGAAAACTGATGTTACGACTCTTCACTTACTAACACAAAACAAAGTAAAGAGATACCTAAGAGTAAGAGTAAGAGTAGGAGTAAGCAACATTATCATTTTTAACTCTCCCTCGCCTTTATGATTGCAAAAGAATAAAAAAAAAGAAAAAAAAAAAATTATTTTCTTGATATAATCTCCACTCTTTTTCATTTCCTCCCATCCTTTTAGACCCTTCATCATCACATCCTTTATCCTCTTCTCTCCTCCGCCTTCTCTTCCTCCCTCTTCTTCTTCTTCCTCGTTTTTCTCTCTCTCTCTCTCTCTCTCTCTCTCTCTCTCTCTCTCTCTCTCTCTCTCTCTCTCTCTCTCTCTCTCTCTCTCTCTCTCTCTCTCTCTCTCTTACTACTTAGTCTGCCTTCATTGTGCTCACGTACCTTACTCTTCTTCTTGCAGCTTCTATTGTACCTCCTCCTCCTCCTCCTCCTCCTCCTCCTCCTCCTCTTCCTCTTCCTCTTCCTCTTCCTCCTCCTCCTTCTCCTCCTCCTCCTCTTCCTCCTCATTCTCCCACCCCCGTCCTCTAATTCCGCCTCTCATCTGCACTTCTTATGCCCACATTTGCATATCTGGACACATTATTCCCTCGCGGTTGAGCTCTTTTAAGCCGCCCCTCGCCCGGCCCACCATCACACAGCTTCCTTAAGTCACCCACGTTATGGCGGAGGACCTTTGTTGTTTCCCACGAATTCCATCCTTCAAGGCTTTTTCTCTTCTTTTTTGAGTCTATTCCAATTTTCAAAGTACGGTTCTGTGAGACTGTTTGTTCCTCTTTGTATCTTTACTAAGTTAAATTTCTATCATGCGGATTGTCAGTATTGGATGTCGCTTCTGTTTCTAATATTTTGAAGGCTATTTTATATGCTATGGAAGGGTTGCAATTTCTAAGCTCCCATAGTGCATTAGGGTGGTACATAAGACTGTCGTTTTCTACTAGCTGGGAACAGGGGTGAGTGTCAGTGTGTGATTCTTTGTCTCGATAACCCCGTTTGGGATTCACAGCCTTCTAGGTAGTTAATGGCAATGAGATTAATGATTAGTGTAGTGCAAAAATTAGTTGAATTAATGGCTATGAAAGTCTAATGTAGCGTAACAGTGCTTCTTGGATTCATGGTAAAGGGGAATACAGCCTTGCTCATCTAATCATTCTGTTGAGCTATCTTGTTTAAACTTCCTTTTTTCTTCCTTAGTCTAGCAGGAGCCAAATATCTCATTTCTTTCCATTTGTATTCTTTTATATTCCTTCTTATACTTTCATTCCGTTTCATCCACCATCTTTCTCACTCATCTTGTAAAAATATTCCGCAAGGAGGAAGAAAAATGTTATGAATTTAAACTTCATCAGAGTGAGGAGGAATAAAACTAAGGTGTTTTTCAGCAACTAGTTTTCTGTTTTAGTTTACTGAGTAGTGAAAGTGAAAGCACGCTGCATTTACTGCTTGTGTATGGGATGTATTTTCATTCTGCAGTAATGTGTATGAATCCCTACTTATATTATGTCCCTCATTACCTACACACTTTATTGTAGAGACTATGTGTATGAATGCTTGTGATTTGAGTGTATGTTTTTCTCTTGCGTTACAAATTTAAAACAAGTAATACATTTTTTTACATTCATTGTTGATTAAAACGTGTATGAATATCTACACATACATTATCTACATTTTTCACGTGTTAGAAAGTTAAGTTTATCTATGGATGTGGAAACTAGAGTCTTATCGTGTGTGTGTGTGTGTGTGTGTGTGTGTGTGTGTGTGTGTGTGTGTGTGTGTGTGTGTGTGTGTGTGTGTGTGTGTGTGTGTGTGTGTGTGTGTGTGTGTGTGTGTGTGTGTGTGTGTGTGTGTGTGTGTGTGTGTGTGTGTGTGTGTGTGTGTGTGTGTGTGTGTGTGTGTGTGTGTGTGTGTGTGTGTGTGTGTTTATGTGTCTTGAACCCTCACTGTTAAGCTTTTAAAAGAATCCTCTCTCTCTCTCTCTCTCTCTCTCTCTCTCTCTCTCTCTCTCTCTCTCTCTCTCTCTCTCTCTCTCTCTCTCTCTCTCTCTCTCTCTCTCTCTCTCTCTCTCTCTCTCTTTCGTCCACTAGCATAAATATTGCATCCATCATTGATTTTCATGCTGCTGCCACCAGTCATATTATCTCCTTTAGTCTCTCTCTCTCTCTCTCTCTCTCTCTCTCTCTCTCTCTCTCTCTCTCTCTCTCTCTCTCTCTCTCTCTCTCTCTCTCTCTCTCTCTCTCTCTCTCTCTCGCATCCCCTCCATTATTCATTGCAAGTGTTATTCTCATGTGCTCAGTTATGCGGACTTGCCTAATCTGCTCACCTTGTCATGCCTGTAATTAGAGACCTGTAAAAGGCAAAAGTGCTTGCTTTTCTTTTCTCTCTGGTTTATATTGTGTCGTTAATGTTTTCCCTGCAGTAGGATTCAGGGTATTTAGTGTTTTCATGGCTATATCTACCTTTTTAGGGCGTGTGTGTTGGTAATTGTCACGTTAATGAACGGTTTTAGGGCTAGTACAGTAGATTATAGGGAGTGGTGGTGATGGTGGTGGTGGTGGTGGTGGTGGTGGTTCTGATGGTGGTGCTACATTAGAGTTTTTCATGTTTGATGATGTATTTGGATTCTGCAATTTGTTTACTATTAAGACTACCAGATGTGCTGTTGTAGTTGTCTTTGTTGTTGTCGTTGTGGATGTTGTTGTTGTTGTTATTGTTATTGTTGTTGTTGCTGTTGTTTTTGTTGTTGGTGTTGTTGCTGCTGTTGTTGTTTTTGTTGTTGTTGTTGTTGTTGTTGTTGTTGTTGTTGTTGTTGTTGATCTTGTATTGTTACTACTTGCGTTGTTAATGAAGCTGTCGTTACTTAAATTTGCAAAATTCTTTAGGTAGCAAAAGAATAAAACAACAGCAAAAACGACAATAATTATGATAATGATAATGATTATGATAATAATAATAATGATAATATTAATGAATTATTACGACCACAACGAAATAAGCAATATTGATAACAGCACCAACATCACCATAATGAGAAACACACACACACACACACACACACACACACACACACACACACACACACACACACACACACACACACACACACACACACACACACACACACACACACACACACACACACACACACACACACACACACACACACACACACACACACACACACACAAACACACATACACACCTACGTATCACACAAGACAACTCCCACCACTCCTCCCACACCAGCCTGCTTGCCTCCCTACCCACCTAAGTACTTGGCTGCCTCCATTCATTAGCCACATCATGTTTTACACGCTCATTGAAGCACGCTGGGCATAATAGAGGCTTTGGACAGATCTTTTCCCCAGCAAGTGGTCTAGTTTTTGAGTGTGTGTTTTGTGTGTGACTGTGTTCGTTTCCTCATTCATTTTGAAAAACTTGGGTACTTAGTTCATGCATTCACTGTTGAGGTAGTAGGTGGTCTTCTGGTTGCAGTTGTTATTAGTGGTAGTGGTGATCGTGATAGTGCTGATGATGTTGATTTTGTTGTGAAAAGAAATGGATAGAAACAGAAAGCATCCACTAGTCTGTGGTGTAATGAGGATTGTTATCATTTTTATTATTACTGTTATAATTATTATTATTTTTATTATTATTATTATTATTATTATTATTATTATTATTATTATTATTGTTATTATTACTGTTACTATCATTACTATTATCATTATTATTATCATTTATTATTGTTGTTTTCACTACTACTATTACTACTACTATTACCACACAACAACTAGTAATGCTACTACCATTACTACTAATACTATTATTACTACTTTTGTTGCTATAACTACTACTACTACTAAAACTTCAACTACTACTACTACTATTACTACTACTACTACTACTACTACTACTACTACTACTACTACTACTACTATTACTAATACTAATACTACTAATACTAATACTACTACAACCACTACAACAACAACAACAACAACAACAACAACAACAACAACAACAACTACTACTACTACTACTACTACTTTTACTACTACTACTACTACTAATAATAATAATAATACTTCTACTACAACTACATCTACTACTATTACTACTACTACTACTACTACTACTACTACTACTACTACTACTACTAAACCACAATCTACCATTCTTTTTCCAATAAGCGTTTACCTCACCACTTTCTCACCTTTCTTTGCTACTAAAGCCTTCTCATCTCTCAGTCCTCCACAGCCTTCCCCGATATCCATGTCCCTTTTCTCGTCTGGCCTTCTCTCCTTTATTCCTCCCCTCCTTCCACATCTGACTGGCTCATCAATACATCAAAAGTTCCTTGACTCTTTCTTCTCCCAGCAATTAAGGGGGCACGAGTAGACCGCCAGATCGATCGTTCAATTAGAGAGAGAGAGAGAGAGAGAGAGAGAGAGAGAGAGAGAGAGAGAGAGAGAGAGAGAGAGAGAGAGAGAGGAGATAAACACTGGTAAACACGTTAACAGACAGATATTGATAGACAAACAGAGAAACAGATAGATGGAAATATTGGCAGAAAAAGATAAATAGACGGACAAACAGACACAAAATATATGACCTATAGTTTATCTACGCCCTATATTTTTACCTTACCTACCTATCCATCTACCAGATTACAAACACACACACACACACACACACACACACACACACACACCTAACGACCCTGCATATCTGGTAATCAGTAAGCCTTTTTATCTCCCAGCGTAAAATCATCCGCTGTGATTCACATTCGTCCCTCTATAATCAAAAGGGTAGTGTGTGCGCGGTACCGTTTGCCCCCGCGCCTCTAACTCAATCAGCTTATTCAAAAATATTGGAACACCAGCTTTCTGTGAATCTGTTATATATTCATGGTTTTATAAGCCGGAAATATAAATGATTCGCCGATCATTTGTCAAGTTTTGTGCGTTTGTATGTGTGTGTGTGTGTGTGTGTGTGTGTGTGTGTGTGTGTGTGTGTGTGTGTGTGTGTGTGTGTGTGTGTGTGTGTGTGTGTGTACTGTTTTTGCTTATATATGAGATGACGTGTTGTGTTATACTGTTGTGTGTTTATGCTCTTATATTTACTATATATGTATACAAAAGTGTATATGTGTGTGTTTGTGTGTGTGTGTGTGTGTGTGTGTGTGTGTGTGTATGTGTGGTTGTGTGTGTGTGTGTAATTCACCTCGGTCGTCTGCTGGTCACCCAGCCAGTCTTCCCCGTTACGGAGCGAGCTCAGAGCTCATAGACCGATCTTCGGGTAGGACTGTGTGTGTGTGTGTGTGTGTGTGTGTGTGTGTGTGTGTGTGTGTGTGTGTGTGTGAGTGTGTGTGTGTGTGTGTGTGTATGTGTGTGTATTATTTTCTTCCATGCTCTAACACTACAAAGTTATAGTACAACTATACTTTTATACCTAAATGAAGGAAAATATTCCCTTTAATTGCAGAAATGAAGGGAACAATGGTTTTCTGTGTCTGTGATGTTGCGTTGTGTCATTCCAAAGCTACAGAAGGAAATGGAAAGATTTTCTCTCACTGTGATCTTATTTCAATGTATAACTAACTAATCATTGTTTAAAGTGTGTAGTTGAATGGTTTGATCGGGGTTCTCACCGAAGTATCTTTTCTTTTGATGGTCCTGTTTCTTTCTTTGTTTCTGGTTTTTCTGTTAAGCGAAGTTCGGTTGTGAGGTGACACTGGGTGAGTGCTGGTGAGTGCAGGGCTGCTGAAGGGGGCGTGGCGAACAACGGGCCTAACCTACAGTCTTATTTATCCAAACTAAACCCGTTTCGCCTCCAGCCAGCCCACAAAGGCCAGCCATAATTTTAATTAAATGCCGGATACTAATGGACATCAGGCAGGGAAGCGGGTGAATGTCTTCGTACCAGGCACTTCTTGTCAGACTGCCGCCAAATAAAGCACTACGGCCCGTGTTCCGCCCTGCTCCGCCCTGCTCCACCCTGCTCCACCCTGCTTCACTCTGCACTGCCCTGTCCTTTCCTGTATCACCTTATCGGTCTTACCATGTCCTGCCTTGCCTCGCTGCATATCCAAACTCAGTTCCCCGCACCGACACTTGCTTCTGGCTCACACTTGCATAAACCCTCTGCTCCTCCCGGCCTAGTGTATTCATCCATACCTTTTTCTATTTCTCTGTGACTCATCCTGCCTAAACACTCTTCGTCCAGCCTTTCTCTTCCCTGCCCCACTGCGATGCACCCTTGCTCGCCTTGTCTGTCCCTGCAGGCTAGCTCATCGCGGCATACACGGTCGCTGCGGGCGGCGGGTAGCACGCGTCAGTGGAGAGCCACGCTATTCAAAGTCCCGTTGAGCCGCCCGAACATTTTTCTACAAGGGGAGTGAGCACACGAGGGAAGTGATTGTGATCAAAGAGAGAAGACAAAAAAAAAATGTGCCGGCGTTTATGAAATATATTTCTAGCATTAACGGAACACCAGCATTACTGACAAGCTGGCAGCAACACAGCAGACTGAGATGGGACGGCTTCAGTAGTCTCGGCGTGGGGCGGCAGGCAACCTTATATACCCGTCACCCAGAGGAGTGAGTGTGGCATTGTTCATATTGTTGGTGTTGTTGGTCTTCGCGTGTGTGAGGCGGGCGGCGCGGCGGGCGGCGCGGCGGGTGGCCCCGGGCTTCATCAAACACACATCCTGGGATAGCAGCAGCGCGGCGGAGCAAGCCAGCCTCACCTCACAGGCCGGGCACACCAACTGAGAGGAAACTACCGGAATTCCACTTGATATTTTTTGCTTATCGCTTTTTCTCTCTTTATTTCCGTTTCTTTATCACATTTCCACGTACTCCCGTTGCGGAAGTTATGTTTACATCGCTACTCGTCCTGCATTTTGGTGTGTGAGAGCGTTTGTTTATCTCTCGTTTCTTCCTTACTTAGACACAGAAGGGGAGAAAAAAACACACTCTGCAAACATATCGACCACTCAAGAGACGCAAGCCGTAAACAGGAAACACACACACATGCACACTAACTTACGAGGCAAAAGTTTGAGGCGGAAAATACAACAAAGGCAGGAGCGGTAAGAGGAGGAGAAAGAGGAAGGCGGAGGCGGCAGCGGAGGATGAGGAGGAGGAGAAGCGAGAGGTGTGAGAAACTCGACCATAACGGGGAAAGCAAACCGAGAGACCAGCATTGGCCAGTAAGACAACACCAAACTAAAGGGAGGAGAAAACAAAAATTCACTCAAACTTTCACGGTTGCTTTGAATACTAGTGTGAAGCTGCACGAGCGAGGCGAGGTGTCCCGCCCTGCCTCTCATGTGACGCTGGCACGAGTGATGCGTAGGCGGCTTGCTGTGAGGTAAAGCCGGGGAGAAAAAAATCGCCTCGGGAAACAGAGATTCGAAATATTTGTAAGTCAGTGTGAAGCAGGTAGTCAGAGTAAGAGGGGGAAAAAGGAAGAGGAGGAGGAGGAGGAGGAGGTGATGGAGAGAAGGGAGCAACATGGTACGAACGCATTTCCGTAGAGGAAGAAGCGTCTGGAGGGAGGAGGAGGAGGAGGAGGAGGAGGAGGAGGAGGAGGAGGAGGAGGAGGAGGAGGAGGAGGAGGAGGAGGAGGAGGAGGAGGAGAAGAAGAAGAAGAAGAAGAAGAAGAAGAAGAAGAAGAAGAAGAAGAAGAAGAAGAAGAAGAAGAAGAAGAAAGAAGAGGAGGAGGAGGAGGAGGAAGAGGAGGAGAGGTACTGCGTGTTTGACTGCTTTGGATAGCACTTGGTCAGACACGAGTGAACGCGGCATAAGATACAGAGTACAGCACGTATGCACATATAAATAGAAGATGAAGCGTGTTTTTATGACGCAACCATTGACGAAAGGGAAATAAATATACAAAGGGAAGTGAGTAGTATATATTATTTCTCAGATACTTCAAAGTGCTTTTAGTTCAAGTGGCTTAGCAGTGAACACAATTCCAAATGTTGGAAGTTACATGAGTACTGAGGAACGTAACAGATACAAAAAAAAACATTAATTAAAAGGATATATCATGTTTCTCTTAGCGTGTCTTAAATGTAGATGTAACTAGGCATGAAACGTGACTCTGAATGCTTTAACCTACGCGAGCAACGAGGGACTTTATCCTTTCAGTAATGAGGCGCGTTTCTACCTTCAGATTTGTGTACAATTAGACCATTTCATTGACATTTGGAAGGGTCTATGGAGGTCAAAAGATTAATGGCCAGAGTTTTCACTATTTCAATTCCCACATAAGTTTTTAAAGCTGTAAAAATTCACCAAATAGTAACCAA
This sequence comes from Portunus trituberculatus, assembly GCF_017591435.1. NCBI lineage: Eukaryota > Metazoa > Arthropoda > Malacostraca > Decapoda > Portunidae > Portunus > Portunus trituberculatus. The sequence goes on from NC_059292.1 coordinate 37,020,292, forward strand.
AATGAATATAAGAGAGCGCCATGTTACTGAAGGGGTTTATTGATGCAGTAAGGGGTAAAATATACGCAGTGAATTACGAAGACATCATTACTTACACAGACAAGTTAGAATATCATGGATGAAGTGAATGCCACGCTATGAATGAGCGACAAAGATAAAAAGAGTGACTTCATTATGTGCAACTAAGAGCTTTACTTTTAATACATCAAAATGTGATCCTCGTTAAGACTAAATTTGCGTTTCCATGCATGTATATTTATGCAAATATTCCTGAAATCCTAAACATTATTGCCAATATGTCCGTGCGCACTCTTAGGCCTCAAACATCCCACTGATTAGATCGTCACTTGTTTCAGCGAAGGACCAAAGAACGAAGAACATCATCCAAAATTTGTTTACAGCGAGGCATGGAGAAAGGAGCAATCAATTTTTTTTTCAATCAGAATATTTTTAAACTTTCCCTAATTGATTCGTTAAGGATAAAAATTGAGTTTCAGGGAGAAGGGGAACTCCTATCAAGGTTCTAGTGGTTGATGTGTTGAGTCCCTTTTTTATGGAGGAGGAAAGATAAGTGTGTGTAGAGATGAGGTGATGGGATGATGGGGGAGATGGGGGTGATAAGGCAGGAAGCTCCCAACAGGATTTCCTTATCGCCATCTCTCCTCTTCTTTTATTGCGTAGGACAGATTGATTGAGGATGGATAGGAAAAGTAGCAAGTCATTTTTGAGTTGACTTATTTTTTTTCCGTTTGTTTACCTTTTATTTTCTACTTGTTCCCTGTATTTTTTTGTATTTTATTTTAGTTTCACTGTATTATTTTTCCCTTACTTAGTTTTCCCGTTTGCGTACCTTTTATTTTGTACTTGCTCTCTGTGGTTTTTTTTATTTTGTTTTAATTTCACTGTATGAATATTTCTTTATATGATTCCACTCTTTAACTCATACGACATTCTAGGTGTGGGTTATTATTAAATATAATCAAACGAAACCTAAACACTTGAGTCTAGTTTTTGTTTTCCATTTTTTCTGCTGCTAGTTTCCTTTTCCTCCTCCTTCTCTTCCTCATTCTGTTTTTTATTTCAATTTTTTTTTCTTGAAGGTGCGTCTGAGCCAGTACCTACTTGAAGATCACAGTTTGTTTCCCTTTTGATGTGATGACTTCCACTTCAATGCTCATTAATTTTTTTCTCATAGGTGGGTGTCTTCCGCATCTCATTACAACTTTTCTGAACGCCGAGATTTGTCGATGATTGTTCCTGCCTTGTTTTGTTGGTTGGTGCAAGAATTTTCAGTTTTTCTCTCTATTCTCTCTATATACTCATCCTCTTCTTCGCTGTCGCCTCGCCTCGTCTCCCTCCCTCTTTCTCTCCCTGCTGTTTTCAATACGCGCCAATTACTTCCCGTTCTCAGCGGAGCAGTAACTTTGGAAATTGGGCTGATGCAACAAAAGAGCCAATTACCTCCCTGGACCGTGACAGAAAGCCAATATCCACGCTACTCTTCTTTTTATAGTATTGAATATTGATACGTACACTTTTTTACAGCGTCATTCTATTAGTGGGGAATGAGAACAACAACTCGTCTTTGATGGGGTGTCGAGTCGTGATGGTGGTGGCCTTTGGGTGGTGGTGGGGCAGTGGTGGTGGTGTTCCAGCAGGAGAGGTTCTTTGTCAATACACTCTATGCCTGCCTGTCTGTATGTCTCTCCCCCTCCCTGCCTTGTTTGTTTCCTACACTGCTGGGTCTCTTGTGCCTGTCTCTGTTAATCCTTTCTGGTGTTTGATACATTGTTCCTGAATCACAGACCGGTTATTGACGTCTTTTCTTTGTTTCTTAGCTTCCTTTAGACTTTATATTGGCTAGATATTGAGAGATCTATTCATTCAGTAAACGGGGTTAAAGTGGCTGCTACGTAAAGATCTGATGGTTTCTTACAATTTTTGAACATAAGAACATTAGGAAAGAGGGAATCTCCAACAGTCTGTCAGGGATACACGTGGCAGTCCTTGTATGAGAAAAGCTACCTTATTCCATCTATTATCTCCATTCATAAATTCATCTTATCTTCTTCTAAAGCTTCCTATTGAATCAGCATTAACAACATGACCACTGAATCCGCTCCACTCATCAGTCAATCGTTTGAAAACCAGTTCCTTCCCATTTTTCCTTTCATTTATTTACTTTGTTACTTATGTCTCTTTCTTGATAGTGCTTGTGAAGATTCTACGCACTTTTTTTAAGCGATGCGTTATTGTATACTGATGTGAAATAGTGAAAAGGATAAGTGTTACGTCAGAATATTAGTATTGTTGAGATGAATGTTTAAGACAGTGAAGCCTGAAGTTATTTCTCCGTTTTCTTTCATATTCTTTCTTCGTTTGCAACCTGTGTTTGTGGAGTCGAAAGGTATCACGTAAAGAATACTGAAGAATATTGTATTTCTGAGATGTATCTATTTTTGTAATTATGAATGCATATCTCTCTCTCTCTCTCTCTCTCTCTCTCTCTCTCTCTCTCTCTCTCTCTCTCTCTCTCTCTCTCTTGTGATATCTAAGAAAAGTAATTGAATTTGCTTTAAATATCCATTAAATAACTGCTCCTTAAAATTATACAGCTCAGTAATAAAGTAAAAGAAAGATTAAAGCAAAATATGCATTCCAATTCCTAAACAAAGGATTCCAGAGATCAGAAAATACACAAGAGAATTAAATAAAACTTAATATTGTGTTCTGTCTCGTAAGAAAGGGAAAAAAAGCCCTTGAACCCAGTGATGTGAAGGGGGACACTTTAATTATATCTCCTCAGGTAAGGAGGTTTTATGAAGGGAAGAGAGAGAGAGAGAGAGAGAGAGAGAGAAAATATACATCAGAAGCACCTTTGTTGTATCCTCCCTTGCTTGCGGTGTGTGTGTGTGTGTGTGTGTGTGTGTGTGTGTGTGTGTGTGTGTGTGTGTGTGTGTGTGTGTGTACGTATTACTTTCCGATGTGTTCATCTTGTTTTCGTATTTTTAATCCCATCAGTACCATGACACTTCTTCATATTTATTCTGGTTACTATTTGGTGATTTTATACAGCTTCAGAAAGTCATGTGGGGATTAAACTAGTGAAGACTCTGGCCATTAATCTTCTGACCTCCATAGACCCTTGCTAATATAGGTAAAATCGTCTAGGTATGGTAAAATGCGTCACAGTACTGACTTAACCCCTTCAGTACCATGATGTGTTTTGATATTTATTCTGTTTACTATTTAATCATTTTATAGTGAAGACTGGCCATTAATCTTCTGACTTCCATAGACCCTTCCTCATCTAAATAAAATAATCTAATCATACTCAAAACTCATGGTGAAAATGCATTCCAGTACTGAAAGGTTAATGACGCATTTTCATATTCATTCTGTTTACTACTTGGTGATTTTATACAGCTTCAGAAACTCATGTGGGGTATTGAAATAGTGAAGACTCGTCCCATTAATCTTCTGATATCCATAGACACTACCTATTGTTAATAAAATGGTCTAATCGTACACAAATCTCAAGGTAAAAATGTGTCCCAGTATTGAAAGGGTTAAGAGAGAAAGTAAGATGCAATACATCATGCAATAAAACTCTTTTTCTCTGTGTTTTAAAGGATCCACGTTGGAAGAACCGGAGGAGGAGTAGAAAGAGGAGAAAGTAGAAGCAGAAGAAATAATAGGAGGTAACAGTGTTGGAAAGTGGCTATGAGAACAAATAATTGAATAAATTAAC